>NW_016909734.1:136004-157926 GCF_001483705.2 Eufriesea mexicana
AAATTTGGAATTTTTCGCAACAGAAATATATCTATATTTGCATCATTGACGTTATTAAATATAAGAGGCATCGTTTGATATTTTACATCGATACTTTATCACATAGCTATTTCAAAGATGCAACATTTTCCCGCTACAAAAATACCTAGCACATCCGGCTGCAGCCAACTTCCAGTTGGCGGCAAGCGGGCATAACAGTAACATCGTGCAATAGTCTCCCTCGTCAAAATGAAACATTAAATCTCAGAACGTTTCGTGAAGTAGTGATATCGCTGATTGACGTCTTAATTACTTTATGAAGTTCAGGATTACTATCTGTGAACATTTCTACGGTGGTAATATACTACATGTGAAAAAAAGTGATGTTACATAGTGTAAATCGTATAAAGATACACGTGGGAAATAAAGTGGTGTGAGTGCCGTATCCTATGATACTACCGCATTGTCCGTTATTATCGGCTATAGAAGATTCTAGATTTCGACAGTTCGTTGGAATATTTGATCAACATTACTCTGAATAGGCAGCTTTTTAATAGTTTTTTTTAATTTTTCTTCGATCTTGACATTCCATTGCAACGTAGTTATGTATTATCTCTTTTACATTCTAAATTTTAATTTTAGATTAGAATATTTCATAACTACTGCATAGAATAGGCTGTTCTCGAACCAGTAGGGCAATTATATTACAATTGAAGATGCATATATGAACCAAAGTAACGGAAAAGCAGGTGCCTGTGAAATCGCTCTACATAGTATACTTTATTCGCCTATATTTCTGAAATTAGGCTTCTCGGTTAGATTTTTTCGGCATAACAGCGTAGAGTAATTTTTCCCTTAACGGAATTGGACATTTTTTTTCGGTTTCGAGAGTGCGCTTTCGAAAATAGTGCTGAAAGAGTCAGTGACTGTCAGATCGTGCTACGCAGTTTACTTTTCTGGTTCCTATCTTCAAAATTAGGGTTTTGACTCCAGTTTTTTTCATTTATCAGCGTAGACTGAATTCTTCCTTAACGGGATTGGATATTTTTTTTGCGTTACAAGCGTGCGTTATCGAAAAATAGTGCCGAAAGTGTCAGTGGCTCGCAGATCGTGCCGCATAATTTACTTTTTTGGCTTCTATCTTTTGAATTAGGCATTTTGAATCGGATTTTTCCACTGATTCGCGTAGAGTGATTTATTCCTTAACGGGGTTGGATATTTTTTTTCGGTTTCGTGCGTGCGTTTTTCTAAAATAGTGCCGAATGTGTCAGTGGCTGACAGATCGTGCGACGCAATTTACTTTTTTGGCTTATATCTTATGAATTAGGCTTTTTGAATCGGATTTTTCCACTGATTCGCGTAGAGTGATTCTTTCCTTAACGAGACTGGATATTTCTTTTGTGTTTCGAACGTGCGTTTTCGAGAAAAAGTGCCGAAAGTGTCAGTGGCTCTCAGATCGTGCTGCGCAATTTACTTTTTTGGCTTATATCTTATGAATTAGGCTTTTTGAATCAGATTTTTCCACTGATTCGCGTAGAGTGATTCTTTCCTTAACGAGATTGGATATTTCTTTTCAGTTTCGAACGTACGTTTTCGAGAAAAAGTGCCGAAAGTGTCAGTGGCACTCAGATCGTGCTGCGCAATTTACTTTTTTGGCTTCTATCTTTTCAATTAGGTTTTTTGAGCCGGATTTTTCCACTAATTCGCGTAGAGTGATTTTTTTCATAACGGGATTGGATATTTTTTTTCGGTTTCATGCGTGCATTTTCCAGAAATAGTGGCGAATGTGTTAGTGTCTGTGAAATGGTGCTGCGCAATTGACATTTTTGGATTCGATCTTCGAAATTAGGCTTTTGCATTTGAATTTTTTCATCTAACAGTGTAGAGTAGAGTTTTCTCTAATGGGATTGATTACGTTCTTTCGGTTTCGTGCGTTCGTTTTCCAGAAATAGTGCCGAATGTGTCAGTGGCTGTGAAATCGTGCTGCGCAATTGACTTTTTTGGATTCGATCTTCGAAATTAGGCTTTTGGATTCGGATTTTTTCGTCTAACAGTGTAGAGTAGAGTTTTCTCTAATGGGATTGATTACGTTCTTTCGGTTTCGTGCGTTCGTTTTCCAGAAATAGTGCCGAATGTGACAGTGGCTGTGAAATCGTGCTGCGCAATTGACATTTTTGGATTCGATCTTCGAAATTAGGCTTTTGGATTCGGATTTTTTCATTTAACAGCGTAGAGTAGAATTTTCTCTAAAGGGATTGATTACTTTTTTTCGGTTTCGATCATGCGTTTTCCAAAAATAGTGCCGAATGTGTCTGTGGCTGAGAAATCGTGCTGCGCAATTGACTATTTTGGATTCGATCTTCGAAATTAGGCTTTTGCATTCGGATTTTTTCATTTAACAGCGTAGAGTAGAATTTTCTCTAAAGGGATTGATTACTTTTTTTGGTTTCGTGCGTGCGTTTTTCAAAAATAGTGCCGAATGTGTCAGTGGTTGTCTAATCGTGCTGCGTAATTGATCTTTTCTTTTTCTATTTGCTAAATAAGCCTTTTGGATTTGGTTTGTTCTATATATCCGCGTAGTGTGAATTTTTCCTTAACGGGATTGGATATTTTTTTTTTTTTTTTCGTGCTTGCGTTTTCAAAATGTGGTGATGATGGTGCATGTGTTTCTCAAATCATTTTGTGCAATGTATTTTTTTCACTAATATGTTCAAAATTAATCTTTTGGTTTTGGCTTATTTGGTATAACACCATAGAATAGGTTCAAGACAATATTCTATTGTAATAAACAGTCTTGTGCAACAGTAGAAAAATATTGGACTCATGGAATATCACTTGCGCAGAGTCATTAGATGCCAGGAATTATATTTTATAGTGATAAGAAATTGAAGCGGTGATTCAAATATGTTATGATATGTCTATCGGTTTATAGGTCAGGTAGCCATATAACATACAAGATAGAAATCTTTGATGGTCAAATAAAGATTCAGAAAATGGAAATGGCTTGGGCAGACAAAAGGAATGTAATTAATTTAGGTGATGGCCTCTTATAACAACTAGATACAGAGAATGCAGTGAGATTGAAAGGTATGTTGTATTCCTGATCCTAATAAATATTAATATCGGTGGTCAAAAGCAGTGATCATCCCTAATGTGTTATGTTTCAGAATGATGGAGACGAGGTATATAAAGAAAAGTGTGAGGTTCGAATGATGGCAGTGAGAAGAGTCGAATCAAGAAACAAAAGAGACAGCATATGTATCAAGAGAGAAGGATGTTTGGCATCGACATGCAAATATGAGGATTATTGAAGAGATGGGGAATGAACACTTGGTAATAGTTATGAAAGGTATAGATAAATTGAATATGTAGTCTAAATGTTGCTAAATGATAAATGTAGAAAATTGAATCTAAGCACTTTCGTAGAGAAATGTTTTTGACCAGCACTAATGTGTTATATTTCAGAATGATGATCGTACAACAAAGTTGGAATTATATGATCATTCTTATACAATGTTTAATTTAATATTTGATACTTACATGAGCAATTGGTTTTGTATTTCTTGTATCCAATGATTATTTATATTTTCATTTTATTTCTGTAGTAAATAAGATTTCTATAGAAAATTGTTTTTCTTGCATAATATTCTTATTATTTTGTAATAAATATATACTAACAGGTAAAAAATGTATACAAAATAAAAAATAGGTTGAAAAAAACTGAAATTATGAACAGAAATCGAACCTTGGACCTGCAATATAGGAATTTGCGAATGTCGCCGTTAGAGCACAACTCTATTTGGAAAATGTTCGAAATAAATGTATAATTCATGAAGTAATAAAACTTTAATCGTAAATATCTCAAAAATTATTGAGTAGTTGCGGCTATAATGATGTATATTCTTGAACTGCATGGCGAAATCTATAAACCTGTAAAGCTTCAACTAAATCGGTGACATGAATGACTTATACTCTCCTTGTTAATCATTTAATTTTGGAAATATTGAAATGATGCTTATCAACGGTCGGTAAAAAATTGTAAGTTTATTTTACGTTGAACCGGTAATATTGAAAATGATAAAATACTTACAGCTCTCGTGACCTAGAGTGAAGACACAGACGAGATAAAAAGTACATTGAGTGATAAGTAGAATTTAACACATTATCTATTGTAGATTAGCTTACAATTTGAAATGGAGGAAGTTTACATTATCATTTGCTAATTTGTTAGGAATTTATTATAATTACAGTGGATAATTTGTCTTAATAGTAGCTTTCCTACGTAGACTGCCGTTGTATACTATAATTGTTGCATAGCCATGTATCAAAATCATTGAATAAGTTCTTATTTCGTATGTGTTTGTTACACGGAAATATAAATTTTAATAGAGTGGACTGATTTGATTTTTAAAGTATATACATATATAAATATAGTAGTTACATAATGGTAATGAATGTAATACATTCAAAAATCTAGTATATATAATGTATGCTTCATGTAATCTAATGTAATGTATCGATACAAATATATCGGTAAATAGTAAGTAACAAATTATCAGAAAATATGGAACGAAACAATATATTTGTATTGTAAATGTTTCACTTATTCTTACGAATCATGATAAAATTATGTAACAATTTGTTATTTATTATTAATAAAATACAATATAACATAACATAATATAATACAAGGTATATCAAGACGGTACAATTTTCATTATGATATGAGAATAAGTTATAGATAAAAAATTCTACTTATATTGTTACATATCAAAAAACATTTATAACATACGCTTACATTTATGTAATTAATTATATACTTAATTGTAAGTGAATATCTATAAACATGGATTATAAGAATTTTGAACTTAAAATAATATACATAACTATGAAGTTATGAAAAAAAATTTGTTTTTCTAATAATACCCGATTATATTACCCATAATTATTGAGAAGTTTCAACGTTAAATGTAAGATGGCGGCAGCTATGGCTGCGGCGCAAACGAGTTCGCGATCGACACGGTTGTGTCATCCATGATGGCTGAGACAGTTTCCGAGATTTCGAGCACAGTGTCGTGAGTACGTGTTTCCTTTATCGCACGTTTAATCGCTAGTGAGGCTCATCTGCAGAACAAAAGGATCCCGGAAAGAATGACAGACAGTCCAGCGGCACTCGTAAGTGTTGTCACTGTCTATTAAATTTTTTAGAGCGAAGTATTTGGGACCCCCGATGTTCGATAGGTTACCCATCGAAGAACATGCGCGCATCTAGGGCTTCTTCGCGTTCACGTATCGGTTATCGAATAACAATCAAGTTCATTACTAGTTTATATTTTGCCTCTTAGTCGACTCGTGCAATCGGTAGGAAGTTCTGAAAGAACTGATCGCGATGGGGACGTGCAGTTCACGTCTGATATAGTGTAATGCGCAAACGCAGAGCAGAGGTTCGTTGCCCGTTCCCATTTGACGTCACTAGCTGATAGTGGTTGTCACCTGTTTCTGTCGGCGCTGACGTCACGAGTAGTTGTGACGTAACTGTAAAGATCGTTCTCTCGGTCATACCGGGTCTGTTTACTCTTACGTATGACAAGATACGCTAGATAACTTACGCCAACGCATGAATAATGCTTCACCGTCTATATTTACTCGATACTGACATTGCCCGAATTGATGTCTTAGTTTCGAGGTAAAGTCAGATTTGACGATACAATGTCCGCCCTTCATATTGATTTCACGTTTATACACCTGGTGTGAATCATGTTTATAGGATACTTACTGTACGAAGGTTTTGAACATCTGTTATCATTGTTGTTTCGGTTCTCGGTTTATATTCATTTAAATCGGAATATCTAATTTCTTTAAAACGGAAAATTTCATTTTTGCAACCATTTTCATTGTAATTATTAATACTACTTTCACGAAAATATCCAAATTATTCATCGTACACAATATTAAATTATTTACTGGATAACGTCATTCAATTATCATATTTCGCGATAATGTGATATTTTAAGACTAAAGTTAAGAAATAGTGAAGTGAAGGGGAAAGGCAAACGGTTTGAATTGTAAACAGTAAACCAAATCCTATTCGTATCTACGATGCTCGTAACGGAAAGAATTGTACGGCCTACGTTTTTGAAAATTAATTTAGCCAAATTAAACGGGATTTGCGATTGAAAAGACGACCTTAGATATCTATGATATAATACCCTAGTTATATTCAAACGATAATCCATATTGAAACCCGTGCAACGTTTACATTAATGTTTTGCATGCATATGTTTACATCTACACAAGCCCTCGAATAATAGTCGCGACGCTATCTATCGGTCAACACGAAGAAACTAACGAATAAGCAAGTAGGCACGCAAATAGATGGTTAGGTGGCGTTTAGTGGCAGTTTTTCGTTTCTCGTTTGTCAAACGTATCGAGGGCAAAATTAGGTTAGTCACTTCGGTTTTATATATATTTGTTTCTCAATTGATATTTTACCTCTACGTTATCCAAGTTTTTCCGTTAAATTTCTTCGTATCTCCAATTGAGTGTTATTAAACATCAAATAAATTTTATTTTCGTTAGAAATACAAGTCGTTCCCTACTTAATCGATCGAGTTAGGAATCAAAGTCGAAGAGTTCGTAGTACTTTCGTATTCAGTCACGTGAAGGGGAATGTGTGATGCACCGTTGGAAAGCTTATAAATAAGGTGATGTAATACAGAAGGTCGTAGGTGGCTACCTACATACACATGAAATTTATTGACTGACTGTATCTTATTTTCACGTATATTTTCGTACAAGACATTCGTAACTCCTACGACCTTCTCTATTAAATTTCTCTATTTATAAACTTCTCAATAATATATCACGTGACCTTAAATACCATAGTGTAGGTGACAAATCTTGCTGCAGATCGAGGCAGGAAACTATTTAATCGGCCTAAGATAATAAAATAAGGAAATTTCACGATTTATGATTTATTTCCACGAATATTTGTTTAATTTATTTGAAAAATTAATTTCCACCCCACTTTGTCGAATCCTACACTCGTACAATTGATTCCTCGATTATTTTCTTCACGATTCCAGGTTAATGTTATTTTTTCTTGGTTCGATTATTTTTTTTTACGAATGATATTCATTTCTAGAAAGGTTCATTCGGCGTTGGCAGTGGTAGTTAAAAGTAAAAGCGGAAATGGGCTTGGTAAGGCAGGCAGCAGTGTAACCAGGTTAGAATGCTTTTATCGTCGAATTAAATGGGCGGGAAAAGCCGGAAGTGCGAACGCCGTTTTAGCGGAGTATTTAATTTTGTATACAGTTCGCGCTGTTTATTCTACTCCATCGCGCGCATCAGCCTAACTCGAAAAGTCTCGCAACATATTCCACGTTCTGGTCCCTCGCTTTAATTTCCAATGTCCTCTCCTCTACACCCCTGCCCTATCTATCAGCGCGATAAGCTTCGAAACTATGCCTGAGCTAGTTCGAAAGTACGGCAACCTAACCTCTTCCTCGACTGTTCGCAATCGAATATCAGACCTTGTTATTCATTCTTTTTCCTTTTTCTTTACTTCCTTACACAATAACTTATATATACCTTATCTTTTATATTAGCTAGGTTAGGTTTCGAAATTATTGGGTTTCGAAGAATTTCAAAATTTCATAAGTACTCGTGGATATTACGTTCACAAATGTTTTCGAACAATGCTGTTATATTAGAGATTTTTCGCCAATTTTGCGTCCAATTTAAGTCGCGTTTGCACGAGGCAACCGTGAAATCGTAAAACGTGAGAAATAAGGGTAACGAAGGTAGAATGTAACTAGTTTCCTCGTTTACGGCGTTTTTTGCTTCTGCCCAAACACTCCAACGTGATCTAATATCTGTTTTATCCCTGCACGAGGAGAAGTCGTTTCAATCCCGTGGCGAGATAGGATCATGTAGCGGCGTGCGTCGCATTGAATGGCTGCAATTGTGCAGCTGCAGTTCAGTAACGATTATTGGTGTAGGTACATGTATACCAATAATGTTAACGAGACACCTCGTATATTGTCGTTCACCCGCGTACACTCGTCCCACGACATTCGTGATTTCCCTCTATTACGATTGTTCCACGATCTGCCCTCATTTTCCTTTCTCCCTATTCTTCTTCCTATTTTTCCATTCTTTTTCCATTCCTTTTTTACGCGCTTTAGTCGCCACGTGTGTCTACGTTTTTCCATTTGACGCGTTTCTGTCTGTAATCCCCTAATGTTCCAGCAGATATATTTAATTAAACGATGGACGGTTTAATGGGGTATAATGGAGGGTTATTAGCGGAGGGTAAGCTCGGTTTTATTGTTAATTTTGTTAAGAGATTTTCGTTAACCTTTTACCATCTCGAGTTCTTTTAGCCAGTAACACTTGGGCAGCTCTGGGTAACCGTTTCGAAAACAAAGAATGGCAGAATTCGTTCATGATGGTTGTTTATTAGCTGCGCGATACTAATTCTTCAGGCTTTCTTATGAATATTTGTACTAACTCGACATTCATTGGAGAAAAAGAAGGTTCTTTGAAGAATCTGAGAGAATGCATTTGAGAACATATTTGAGAACATATTCGAGAATTCACTGAGTTGGACAGTGGATTCGATGGAAACTTGAAAATAAGACGAGAAAGAAGGACGAACGCGAGCTGAGAAGGAAAGAAAGAAATTTTCTAGGGTGTAGATAACCATACTGGCCCCCATAGTTATCGATTTGTCTCAAGGGGTTTTTACCGCGACAGTGGGGAGTTGGTGAAGCAACGGGCAACGCGTTTCATCATTGATGGTGGCCGGGCAGCGTGTTCTGGCAAAATTACGGTCGACTTCCCATTGTTTGGACACCAGAAATTTATGATTACGAGCTGCGCTCGCGGTCATATTCCAATTCACATGCCGAGATATTGATCTTAATTTGAATCTACTGGGCGGCGCCTTAATTCAGATCAATTGGCCCACCAATTAATTGGAGAGTAACGACCAATCGCCTGCCATGGGAATAATTAGGGATCACCATTACCGGGCTGTTACACTCCTGAAAAAGAAAAGAATAAATAATTTTCTGTCGACTGAGTTCACTGGGCAATGGATAACGTCTTCTAAACTGGATATAACCAAAGGATCGTTAACCTTTTGCAGACCAGCACTTGCACGTGGGAAGATAAAGGCCCATGGAATATATACCTAATAAATGAAAAATGATTGATATACATATATATGCAAATATAAAATCAAAAATATCAACAATATTATACAAACTATGAAAGTTAATATCTCGATAATGAGAATAGCAAAGTACAATTCGTGTATTTAAAACATTTCATTTCTGATACTTACAGGAATAATCATATGCAGAGATTCAAAGTAGCTATACCGTACATACATATATACAAGGTGATAAGTAATCCGATAGAACGATGAAACAAGGACGCAGAAATTGCAAAACGATATCTAAATAAAGGAAGAACAGGAATTTGTTGCTCGGTCAGTTGTTACTCTTGTACCTCCGCTAAGTTTCCTAAGCTTAAGGAAAATATGAGGAACGTTACTTTTGATGTATCCTCCTCGTCGCTTCATGCTTCGCAGAGGTTGCCTCGTTCCGCTGAAAATAAAAAAAATAAAATAGAAATATGTTCCAATAACCGAGGACACGATTGGGTGAAAAAAGGACCAAAGGTCAATATCTTTGGTTTAAAATAGGAGCAATGCTCTCGCTTAGCTACTTTACCTCGGTAGAGTTTAAAAATACGTGAGGTTGGTATTTCGATGGAGGAAAAAACAGCAAATGCGAAGCATCGTAAATTCGTCGATGAACGAGGAAAAATTCTTGATGCAATAGTTACGTTATGCGTCGGGGATACTTAGCGACGGTGTTTCCTTTTTAATAGATCCAGAAATATATGGGAACCTCGAATCGTGTTACGAATATCGAGTTTCCGGCGAGCGACGATTATTTACGACGTTATAATTTTCGCCCAGGCGTGGGATTCTAATCTATTGCCGTGCAAATAGGCCGCGAAATTCGCCTGGCCTCTCGGTTAGCAACTGACCAAGAAATTACATTTTTTTCGGCGAACTGTTTATCGATTCTCCAATTGTTCTACGAGAAGGGACAGCTGCGTGAAATTTGTTGTCACGGTTCATTGAATTACGAATCGGTTGCATTTTTTCGAATATTTCCATCACCCACGCTACAGCCGTGAAGAGATTGAACGATGGCAATAACTTCGTCGTAGAATTTCCTCTCTTCGTTTTTTATTCCAGGATTCCGAGTCATATATTCGTAATGTGTTCGTGCTTCTTCTTTATTTACGACTTCTTAATCCATTCGATGTCAGGCTTTTTTAACGCAGCGGTTGCAGCAGTGTCCTGGTCACGATCTAAAATATTCTCAAGCGAGTATATCATGAACGTTTATTATAGGCGAGGCTAAAAAAGAATTTGACTGCGTTTGCTTTAATAGATTCGTCGATAGTCGATGACTGGCAATGAATAATTCCACGATTATGTCACTACTTACGAACGCAATGTCGCTGTTTCTACGCGAAAGACGATTATGTTAATGTCTGTCTCGAAATTTCACAGGGCTATTGCGATATTTATGTCTCTGCTTACGAATCAATAAAATTCATTTCGAATATCTGTAGTTGCACTACCTTTCTTTCGCAACAAGCTGTCGAATTTCCTAATTTCCTCTCGAAATCACGATTCTCACATGTTCTAACCTCAAAGGAAAAGAATTTACCGACACATGGCAGACGCTATTCCACCAGGCTGAAAAATTCTCAGCCTAACCTCGAATCCCGTCCCACAGTTACTATCGCCCCCTTTGTTCTCCTTTCGCGATACAAGCAAGCGAGAAACTCTCGATCGGTTGGAAATTTTACAAGCCTGGACTCGTATACGAACGCCCCCTATCTGTATCATGCACACTTTGTGGCGATTCGTATTATTTAATTCGCCGACGTTACAGTTGCATTTACATAACCGGCTGCATTATCGGCCGAGCTTCGGCTCGTAACTTCGATCGCGTTACATTCGATAACGGTCGTGTCAAAGCGATACCGTGTGCAATTAAAGGAACTTCCGAGAAACGAGTGCACAGATCGCTCGGTCGGCTAGGTGGTTCGGACTTCGCTCGAGGGTAACGAAAAGAAGCGGCGTGTTTCACGTCGGTGGATTCTCTCTGTATCCATAGCATCGTTTCGCAGCTGAATTAGAAACTGCACTTAGTTTTCCTCCGGTGAAAGATACCGGGTGGTTCCGCGTCGTCGTCGAGAGACAAATTGCACGACTGGATTAAACGAATGTCCCTGAGCGATCGTGGCCGAGACTTCCGCCAGTAGAACCTGTTTCGAACCGGCTTCGATCTCGCGGTCTCCCGGCATTTTTCAACCGAGCTCGCGTACTCGGGTTCGCTCAGCTACCGCTAGGTGGCGACACGATGACCGAATTTCCTTATTTCGTGATATCACACGCACTTTTTCTATTCCAATTATCATTTCACTTCTATTCTGTATTTATTATTAGCAAAAATGAAACAAAGTAAACGGGTTGATAAGTCCCTTCATTCCTATATTCTTTCCTCGATTCGAAACACTCGTTATTTAACTTTTTATTCGCGTAATATAATAAAAATGCTTGTAATATAATTACCAAATTTTTATATCGTTCGTTCGTGGCTCGCCGAAGGGAACGGCTTATAATAAGGGAACAAATTAATGGAAAAATGAATGAAAAAGGAAATTCTCTTCGAAAAAAAAGATTCTTTATTTGCAACGATTAAATTAAAATTCTGTCGTTACGCAGAGACAGATCGAACCTTCGTTCTACGTCTGCCAATCACGGGCCACGTTTCGACACTCCGATTATTTCCCATTTTTGTTTCCCGTCGGATCCGGTAATCGGCCAATAAGGAACCGGCACGGTGACTCGTGAAGCGTAGTGGCGATATCGGTATCGGGGAATTTAATTTCGTTAACCGGGGTTTGAGGCGAAAGATAGAGTTATTTTAACCGATTGACAAAAGGGCAATTTCATCGATGTTACGCAATCGTAAAATCGATATTATCCGCTATTTAGCCGTGACGTTTCGATTAAACTCTCCTATCGAGTGTGCAAATATTTTCCTCATTTAGCGTGCTGGCCTGTAACCAGTGTCTGCTGGATAATATTTACATCGGCGCGGCACAAAGTCCAATGAAATCATTACCCGAGACGTCTGTCTCTCTATTTGTCCGTGGCCGACTTTTCGTTCGCTATTTCGCTGAATAACATCGCGTTTGCTTTCCTACGTGTCCACGTTTGCTACATAATAAAAATAAGATTCGGGACGTGCAATTAGGACAATGCATTGCTCACGTTCGTTGCAAATGTAAACAAGTTTACCATCTGCAGTAGCCTTGCTTCGTGACTTAACGCTCCGGCTATTAGATGGGGAAAAATAAGCGGAGGAAAAAATGAAAAAAGGAAAAAGCCTTTAGGGAAATGAAGTATGAGATAATATTGAAAATTTGGTTATATATATTGCATTGGCTATATAATATAATGTTATTATATTGTAATATAATAATTATAATTACAATAATTACAATATTACAATATAATAATATTACGATATTACAATATTATATTATATACAATAATATGCAATATTATAATAATTATAATTACAAAATTACAATACAATAATATTGTAATTACGTATAAAAAAGTATAACATTCCATTAATATAATAATATTACAATATAACAATATTATATTATATGCAATAATATACAATATTATAATAATTATAATTACAAAATTACAATACAATAATATTGTAATTACGTATAAATAAGTATAGCATTTCATTAAAAAAATTAATTTGATGTTGATATCTCATGCACCACATCTTCCACAAGGAAGATAATTATACGACATAATGTCTCCTTCTATATCAAGTAACTTTTGTCTTAACATTTTTCCCCTATCTTTAATTTATTCCTAGATATTCCAGCAAGTCTGGATAAAACAGACACCCTGTATGATACACCTTGTACGAACTTCAATCACCCGAATGAGTGGTAAATTGTCGAGAATTGTCGACTTTTCGAGAAAAATTGCTATTTTCATTTAATATTCATACCTCACGGAATATTTTAACATAAACGATCAGGGTTTTGTACGAAAATAGCGTTATTTAATCGTTGGGAAAGTAGAATTATTCGAACGGTTATGTATCAAGACTGGTTCGGATAATCGAGGTTCTATTGTATAATGAAAGAAAAATGTCAATGGCAGGTGATCAAAACGATAACATTGAGCGCAGAATTTTGAGTGAAAAATTACAAAATGGCCGTTTAGCACTCGAGAGGCGACCCTCAGTCGCCATTTAATCAAATTCTGAAGAACGATGTTAATTAATATATGAAATGCAAAATAACGCAGTGATACATAGAATATGGATGTAGAATAATTCTCAGTTTTAATTTCTATACGACTTTTAATTTATCTTTTTCAAAATATCGTCTACTTTACGACACAAAGTCTTCGAATTGCTATTTTTCTGTAAGGAGGAGGATGCGTCAAGTGCAAAGGGTTAATACGTATCACGTGCCTATCACGTGATGTAGAGTTAGAGTTCCAAAAATTAGTATACTGTTACGAGATCATATCCACCCGGTATTTGGCCAAGAAGAGTGGATCGTAACTTCAGAGTAGAACAATCCAGCACCTCCCAGAATGCTCGGTTTAAATAACAATCGGCTGCTGACTATAAAAGGAACGTCTTCCATCGAAGTTCAGAGAGTGCTGTCAACCTTTTCAGTAGGGAAAATCTATTCTGACGTTTTAGAATTCTTCGGCAATCCAGCGATCGAACTTAAAGAATAAGAATTACACTCGCGATTTGTAACAATACCATTGTATATATTTTGTATACGTAGATACGCATATTGCAATAGTCTTATTTGGTACGTAGATAGAGAGACAGACTAGGCTATAATCTCCTTACAATGGGTCTTTATATGGATGTCTCTTATACCGATTGCAGGGCTCCATTAGTCATCTAATGTTTCAAAGAGATAATCACTTTTCCTTTCACGTATCGAGAAATGTTACTGTTCCCCGATAGACAGATCGCATGTCGATGTTGACAAACATTGCAAAACGCGAAACTAAAATCCACGTTCTCCAAGGATTAGGTTTGAAACTAGGTTAACACATTGTCAGCAGCTGATGCGAATTCGCGTCATTTATTTCACTTCTAGAATTTCTTACACGACTGAAATTCGAACTAAAATCGAGTAACCTTTATCTCTATCATAGTGACAAAGGTCTGCGTTGACTAATTTTTCAATATTTTCATTTTATCGAGTTTTGGTGCTGGAAGAAGAGAAAAACAAGGGAAAAGCAACTGGTTGACAGTATTTTAATCTAAGCCTTGTATTTATAATCTAGGAATAATTCGTTTAAATCGAAGATACTTGCAATTATAAATGAAACATTGTTGCAATAAAAAAGCGTTTTTGTTTTAATCCTTGAACGATTGTATCCGTGTTAACACGGTTTCGATTTTATGCAAAATTTCCTTTATCCAGTGTGACACGATTCTACTTTATTCGTGTATATTCGAATTTTCTAAAACACCAATTTTGCAATTTTAGTATCGGAGACATAATGGTTTAGCAAAATTATAATAAAAAGATTCCTAAATTTTTCGCCGATTTTTCTAAAATAATTCGGTTCTTAAGCGAGTAAAATATTAAAAATTCTTCGTCCACGAGATGTAGATACGAGCAAACGAAATTTGTCACTCAAGTGAGGTATTATATACGTCAGATAATTTTTTGAAAGAAGGTTGAAGGAAATTTCTGACGCCATTGAAATCGCTAGAACACTGCGGTGGAAATCAAAGGTGAAGGTAAAGATTGATCTCGAGACGATCGCGCGTGGCACGTGCGATGATCGTTTGGCCGCGAATGCAGCTGATGTAAACGCGCGTGACAAACGTGTTGCGCTTCTTCCCGCGCGTTATTACGCACGCTAGTTGGCATTCCGCAAGTGTCATCGCGCTCGGAATAGCCTGGTCGGCTAGGAACCGTCAGCTTCCAGCTTGACATCGTTTCGACGGACAGCTCGTTCTCCGGTCATCGATGCCCATCGAACGACCGTCGGTCCAAAATTATACCAACCCTCGCAGATCTTCCCCTCGTTCGTTTCGTGATGCCTTCCTCGGCGCCGGAGTTGCTATGTTCAGGAGTGTCACATGGCGTCGATCGTAATTTCATGCAACCCTCCGGATAGAAACCCTTTGATGAAAATCTCTGGATAGATAGATGGATAGATGTAGGAAGCTTCTGCCTTATCTCACGTTTAGATAAGTGTACGGAATTGAGTTGCCAAAGGTCCAGGTCCCAGATGCTGACGGAGAGAAAATTTGGCAAGGAATAGATTTTAAGTCGGACAGATCCTGACTGTACTGATTTGTCTAGAATAGTCAGAAGATTGTCTCAATGCGCAGTTATATCATTATCTTCGAAGATTAACACGTTGAACGCCACGCCGGTTTCTAGAGACCTGCGCTAAACTTCCCGTTTGGGCCTCACGGGTCCGTACGGCCCGAAAGGGCCCACGTGACGGCTAACTGTGGCGCGAACGGAACGACACGTAAAACCGACGTAGCATTTAACACGTTAAGGCCCAAATTCGGTCGTCAAGTGGGCCCAATTGTTGTAACAAAAATTCCTAAACGTTAGATCCAAAGATGGGGAAGAATTTAACATCAAAAGTTAGCACCTTTTGGTCCTAGTCTGGGTCGGTCCTTGAAGACAGGCTGGGCCCAAACGAAAAGTCTAGCGTCGGTCCCTAGGGACCGGCGTGGCACTTAAAGTGTTAACGCGTTAAAGATCTAGCAGCGTGGATTTCTTAACGATTCTCGTGCTGGAAATCGTCACAAAGTAAGTGACCGAGTACCTACCCCAATAAAGTGTCCTCGAGTTCGGGAAAACTCCTGAGGGTGTGATTTTTCCGCGAATATTCGCTGTGTTCTCTGTCAAGTAGTCGGTCGTAAACAATCGGGCGTAAAAGAGCGGATGCTGTTGGGAAGAAATTGATTCCTTCTGGGACGATAAACACGATCAATCGGGGGGTCGAAGCGAGGGTATTAACGAAATGGCGGATTAAACAAAATGTGAAACGGAATGTGGACGAACGAATAGGGAAAAACGAGGGAAAAAGGGTGGAAAAAGGTGGAATGGGGGGAAACAGGATGGGGGAGTGGGGGAAAGAGCGGTCGACAAGACCTCGGCGGTACGGTTCAAATAAAATACAGCAAAAACGTCGCGTGAATCACGTGGAAATATGCGTACACAGTATGCCGTGTCGTTATATCGTTTTTGCCGGATGGCGCATTGTGTAGTACTTTGTAGTCACGTTGCATGTTTCCCAAACGTCACAATAACCGTACGCCCGCGTTCGCATGCTACTCGTTCCCCTGTATTTCGAACAGTTCCTAAATACGCGTCAATCCTACGCCAGTGACAAAATATCGTCGCGTTTACGCTTGTTTATTCTGCGAGTATATGCGATATGGGAACAAGCGGGACGGAGACGAATTAAATTAAAATTCCATGGACGAAGAGTAAGGTCGGCCATTTTATTTGGGCGTGTAAGAGGGTGATAAAGATGGAGGCTTTCAGACTTCCGGGGTTTACAACCCTCGTTAATACGAGTGAATAACGACATTATTTATTATTTATTAAATTAGTATGTATACGATCTTTTTGAGCTGATGTTAGGGTAAGAAACTTGGAAATTTCGAGGGCTTGTAATACTTACCAAAAGTAGTGAAAAATGTTTAATTGACGTAGATTGATAATTATTTATTAAGTTAGTATATTTACGATATCTTTAAGCTATTATATATATCGAAGGAAGGAACTTTGAGGTTTCGAGAGCTCAAATAGTCATCGAAAAGTGTGAAAAATGTTTTATTCGTTATTAATTAAATTAGTACATTTATGATCATTTTAGGTTATAATATATTATTGTATTGTATTGTATTGTATATTGTAGAAACTTTGAAATTTCAAGGGCTTATAATACTTGACAATGGGGGTGAAGAATATTTAATTAACGTATTTATTATTTACCTATTATTTACAAATTACTTCATCGCAAATGGCTCTCTTCACATATATAAATTTTACATTGAAATGAAAGAAAGATATATCGGCTGTTCGTAAATTAACGCGAGTCATACTACATCTGCGTGTATGAAGTAATCTTCATTAATATATCCAATCTTGTCTTGACAACCTTGGACTAATATACTTCCATATAGATCAATTTCTTACGTTCAATCTGTCACAAGAAGACTCACTTGCTGTATCTCCAGCTAAATGATCAAAATCGACTTCACATACGAAGGATACTCCTTTCAGCCTCTTTCGATCGGAAAATTACTTTTTACTCCTATCATTGAACACTATAAGCCTCGTACACTGTCCGTACCTCATCCCAAAACCAAATTCTTCATTTTCAAAACTCTCCTATTCTCTGTTAACATTGAACCTACTCCTAAATACAGGAAAAACAATAGAAAAATAATTAAACGTATATTGGAAGAAAAATTGCGAAAAGGAGCGACAAAGACGATAACACCAAGGTGATAAGGGGAGGAGAAGAGGGGGCTGGGTTAAAATGACTCTATCACTCGGTGGCCGATTGCACTCTGTACACACGTCTTTCACGTGAAAACTCTACGGTCCACTCCTCGAGCTGCCCTCTTAACCCTTTCGCTACTACGGGTGACTATAGTCACTGATTATGAGACGCTACCTACACACGACGGATGACTATAGTCAGGGGCCACGAGACGTGATGTACACACGATGGGTGACTATAGTCACCGGCCATAAAAATTGAATAAAGAATTAAGTCAAGTGCTACTTTTCTGCTTAGCTCCCTTCGCAAAGAATTGCAAACGAAATTGCAATGGCCGGTTTTTCTTTTTTTTTTTCTTCTTGAAAAGACTTGGCTGCGAATGCTAAGGGCTGCATGATCGTAATATTTCCATTCTTAGCACGGAATTTCATTCTACGGTAGGAACTCCACGGCGATGCCCACTGTAGCGAAAGGGTTAAAGGTGGGCCTACTTTGTTAACCACTTGTATTGGTAAGAAATTCACAGACGCGTGTGCCAGAATGGTCCAGTATTTCCGTGACAATTGCCTGACAACGTGTGTACCACGTCGTTGACGATTCTGCGACGAAAGGATTACGACGTGCATAGCACGTCTTTCCAGCGCAACTAGCTGTTCCGCCACGTAGATCAATCGGATTGCTTCGTTTTGAGACTATCACTGCTACGTGCTCGTCACTCATGCCGCTTTATCGGTAACCTGAGCTCGCCTACTCTTACATACTCTTACAGAATGCGAAATTTTTGATATTAGTTTCAAAAACGGTGATTTAGGTCACGGTAGGTCTAGTGTCAACCTGTGGCAACGTAAATCGCGAGAAATACCGCAGTGAAAGCTGCACACAGCGGGATAAGCAGTGCTTTTCACTCTTACACGTCGTACCGAAGGCGTCAGTCTCTCCGCCGATTTTTCCTTCCTTTCTTACCTCCCGGTATATATCGATTCTCTTATCGAGAGCCTTAAACAACTCAGAGAGAGTACAACGTAGTGAAACGAAATACCCTAGCCCGGATTGATCCCGGTCCACCGTCGCTATCTCGATCTCGATCACCGATCCAAAGTCTCGGCCGATAACGACGCCGACAGTCGCGGGGGAAAGCTGTTACGTGGGTGGTTGCGTTAGTGGAAGAAATTCATTGAGAGAAAGTTACGGCGCGGACAGGCTGGCTCAATGGCTACGCGTTGCGTACACGCACAGTGCGAGCGTGGAATTTCGAAAATGTTGCGTGCCGATTCAACGCGAACGCGTTAGCCACGGGAACGTTTTTGCGAAACGGTGTGTCATGCAGGGACGTGGAACTGTTCTTTAGACACCATGCTGATGTATAACAGTATCACACGCAACACATGGGCCATGACTAAAGAGGAAGCCGCGGAGAGTAGCGTTACTACTCTGCGTTGCATAAAAGAAGTCATCTGAGAAACTTGTAGGGCCGAATCCCCACCAGCCCAATCATTCTAACATCATGGCAGAAGTAGAGTGAAACGCTTCCCTTATTGGTAGAACTGATCCCTTCCTAATAGCCCGGTCATAGAACACCATGTCAACTCTGGCTAAAAGCTAGAGGACTGTCTCAGGACAGCCCTTGCATTCTTATTTAACACTAAACGTACCGATACTTTACACATGCCTATTCTTACCATAATGGGTGAAATGACCCCTCGTGGTACATAAGGTATACAAAGAATTTTTCTTGGTAAAAAATAAGTTAAGAGAAATTAAACAATCAGATAATATAAGAATTTACAGAAAGTCAGGTGAGCGAAAGAAATAACAATAAATGCACAATTACAAAGTAAATTTTGAAAAGGGTCATTTGACCCCGCTTGGTACGTTTAGTGTTAAACCTCTTCTTTCACATGCAGGCTTTCTTTCTCGATCACTCGTAAGCATTCTATCCATGCAATCCTTGCACCAGGTCATTTGTCCTCCCACGTGCACTCCAGGTACCACCCTGAACATTTGATCTGAACCTGATACCGCTCTTAATACTATTTCCTCTGCCAGAGTCCTTCTCAGCTCGCAATATCACATATTTTTATATACATCGCGAATTTGTCCCCTACTCTCGTCCCTTGAAAAATCAGCCTAACCGTCTTGATTTTTCATATAAGGTGTCCATCATCAGTCAGATAGGCCCAAGATGCACTCGTTTTTCAACCATAAAAATATCATACGTAAATACTCCATTTTCTCCGGTATTTCTATGTAAGATTGGTTATCCCGATACTTCGATTTAGGGAATATTTATTTTCCCGTTCGAAAATTTCAGAATTTAAGATTCGAGGTTCTTGTCGAGCTTTGGAATTACTAGGTGTACGTGTTGGGTATTCAACGAGGATATCGGTGTTGGAGGAATGGTTTCCTCATCATTGCATCCTTGACACGTATCTTGGTTCTCTGTTCTTTCTGAAGGTGGAAGGACGCGATGGACTAGAATTTTCTGATTAAGGATTTAATCGAGTTCGAGATGCACGATTGGCGCCTGCCACGGTTGAAGTCTATCGTAGTATCCTTATTGCTGTGGTGTAATCTCTTCGGTTAGATAATTGTTGGAAGGGAGGAATCCCTTCAGGAAAAGGAAGGGATGCGTTTCGTCCTGGGTCTTTTAGTGAACTCATCACTTAGGCTACCTGACAGGCTCTTGCCTTAGATAGGGATACTATTGGAAGCTCTAGAATTTGTATGTATAGGAATCCTATGTCCTCCTGGATTCCTTCTGATGGTGAGTGCGCGAACGATGTTCATCACACTGTCAAGACTCTCTTGACAGCCACACTGACTCTCTCCAACTCTCTCTCAACGACAACTCACAATTACCTCTCTATCACTGTTATCACACCCTATATACCTTTACACATTCGTTCTTTTTCATTCAAATTCTCAATTTTCACCAGCATACCTAACTTTCTCTACCACAAATGGTCCTTCCACTCGATCTTCTTGTACCCTGTCACTTTCGTGCTATGTCCCAGACACTCTTCGCAGACTTTCAGGGCCGTACCCATTCGATTCCCAGATAAATATACTTTTATTATAAACAAATCCGAGAAAAATTGCCATTGCCATGCGCTGGTGGCCACCATGGCTCCCCTAAGAAGTGTCAATGATCCCTGACATCGGTGGTAATCAACGTGCTAAGGAGGAGTCGAAATGAGGCACGTTTCCCGTCTGTTATACGTTGTTTTCCCGTTTCATCAGCAGCTGGCGGGAATGGCGTTCTCGTTAAGGACCAGAGAATGTCCAGGATGGTGTAAGAAACCGGGCCAGATGGAATCGCGACGAGAGGCACGCGGCGTGTCCTGGTTTCGCGTGTGCCGCGCCTCGATGACGTGTCCACGCGCTGACTCCTCTGCTTGTTTTTGTTTTCCGGCCGCCGCGGCGCGCTTTATGCAACGCCTCCGCGGGCCGCGATCAGGCGCATGTTGCGCAAGCAACGAGAGCCTGATCACGGCCCGCATGATTCACGTGCAAACGACGCGGCCAGGCTGCTGCCTCTTCTCGACCATCCTCGTCCTCGCTCCGTAAACCGATCCAGTTTGTTTACCGAGTGCGTACCTCGGCCCTGGCGCCCCGGAAGTCGCCGCTACTCCAGGTTTCGAGTGTGCAGATAGGCTGAGTGGGAGAATCTTCTGAGAGGAATTTCTGTTTGCGATGAAATTTTTGGATGTTTGGGAATTGCGTGAGGTTTGAGTTAGAGTAATCTTGTGAATCTTGCTGTGTGTGATGCATGATTGCGAGTCAGAGTAGTGTTTCGAATCTGTTATGTCTGATGTGAGTTAGAGTAGTCTTGTGAATCCACTATTCGAATCAGAGTAGTGTTTCGAATCTGTTGCGTGTGATATGTGATACGAGTCAGAGTAGTGTTTGGAATCTGTTATGTCTGATGTGAGTTAGAGTAGTCTTGTGAATCCACTATTCGAATCAGAGTAGTGTTTTGAATCTGTTGCGTGTGATATGTGATACGAGTCAGAGTAGTGTTTGGAATCTGTTATGTCTGATGTGAATTAGAGTAGTCTTGTGCATCTACTATTCGAGTCAGAGTAGTCTTGTGAATCCACTATTCGAATCAGAGTAGTGTTTCGAATCTGTTGCGTGTGATATGTGATACGAGTCAGAGTAGTGTTTCGAATCTGTTATGTCTGATGTGAGTTAGAGTAGTCTTGTGAATCCACTATTCGAATCAGAGTAGTGTTTTGAATCTGTTGCGTGTGATATGTGATACGAGTCAGAGTAGTGTTT
>NW_016909734.1:160715-207343 GCF_001483705.2 Eufriesea mexicana
AAAGAAACTGCCTTTTCCCTTCCAGGCCTTCCCTTTCAGCCGACCATCATGCCCGGATTCTTTAATATCCGATTACCGACCATATCCGGATATTTGCTGGCGAGTGTTGGCCTGTCGCGCTAGCAGATGTAAATATCGGCTTCGGTGCATTATATCTTCGATACCTTCGCGTGCCAATTTGCTCAATTTCCGATTTTTCGCTTTATAATTCCTTATTATTTTTAATAAATTTACGTGTTTACATCATTTCAGAGAAAAAGGAGGGGAATAAAATAAAAAGATTGGTTGGTTTTATTCATTTGCCTTGACACCTGCAGATGACAGTGCGACATAAGCGATAACACGTATCAAGTTCGATTGGGGGCTTAAGAAAGGAGATTAGGGAGCTTGGATATTAAAGAGATTTATGCGAGTATGAGAAAGGAAGAACGAGTGGTTGTAAACAGGAAGTGGAGATACAGACGTTGATAAAAGTTCGGAAAATGTTTAATCCTTGTTCTCATCTCGGGATGGAGAAAACGGAGTGATTAATAGAGCCGCATTTGTTGCGAGGCACATTAGGCTGAGGTGTTATGCTCTATGAGGCTGGGAGTATAGTCAGAGAAGGAAATTTTTGGTCTGGAAAGTCCCACGGATCCACGCGGCTCTCATGGTCGTTTCTCATTTTCCCACCGTAGAATTTGTCGTAATCTTGTTTATTGGCTGCTTCGTTACGATCATTTCACGGATAAGTAATATCGTAAACGTTCTTTTAGCGTCCGCATCCGGTCCCCGGCCTCGATGAATCGACCACGGTACGTTCGCCCATTTACTTACGTTTATCCATTATTCGTGCCTTCTTTCCCGCAGTTATTACGATTCCCTCGAGATAATTTCAGTCCCCGTTTCCGAGACATTGTGTACATCCGTTCTAGAGCGTATATCGGCTCTTGACATCCTACGTGGTGTCATTTTCCGTCAGGCGATGGACGTTCTTCGCAATTGCTCTCTATGTCTCAGTCTTCACGTTATTTCGTCGATTCCTGAAGATTTCGAATCACACATATTATCTTCAGATCGAGAATATCGCTGCAGGAAAATACTGCATTTATTCTTGCACCTTTGACACCTTTTAGAGCACTAGATACATTAATAATTAATAATTAGGAAGTGCCTGGATCAAGTCACTTCGACTCAATATTTCTAACGTTGGTACTCCATTTTCTATAATTAAGAAATGGACAATGGTCCAGAGTTCTCCAAGATTATCAAAAATTGAGAGAAATGGCGGCTAACGACGATTGACAGGCAGTTCCCACAAGACCATATTTTCCAGCGCTATCACTGTTCCTAACAGGGATCCCAAGTGAAGGATGAAGGCCTATGGAAATGGCCCCGCGGAAGAGATGACAGTGGACGTTTTCTCGAGGCCCGCGAAGAGAAAAAGTGGGACTAGCCGGGATGCGGGTCCGTTTCAGATGTCGTCGATGGCTAGATTTATGCATTCCTGTTAGACGGTCGGTCGGGAGCGATGATTCACGATCGCTGTCGCGCGATTTGCACTTAGATGACTCGTGTCATTCTTAGTCACTATTATCCGCTATCTTTCCGTGTCATCGCGGCTCCCTGTGTGCCCGTTATTAACTTAACTCGTAAAATGGAAATCGTATTGGGCCGTTCCGCGGCCGCCATCTTTGCCAGCGTGGTGACCGCGTGTAACCGATATTCGAGCCTAAGCTCCCGATCCAGTTTGTCCACGGGTACAGGTAGGAATCGTTAAAGTGTCGGGAAAAATTGCCCGATACGAGACATTGCACGAAAGATATGACGGTTTTACGAGATCGAACGGCAGGCCAGCGCGATTAATTCAGACGGGGAACAGGTCCGAAGGATGATTACTCAAAGGGAAAAATTGAACGATCGACTTGCAGAAAATGTTAATTATAGATCTGACCAGGTCGGCTATAAAACTCTTAACAAGGAAACCTTTCTTTTCCAGCTATTCTCGGATCGAACGTCAGAACAAGGCTCCTCCAGCCGTTCACTGTACTCGTTCTAGGCTCGCGGGGTACTCATGCGTAATAGGAACAGAATGGTTTCTTTATCTCCCTATGAATTTATTTCACTACCGTTATATTCGTCTCTATTAAACCAACCGATTAGACATTACGATTACGAATCGCTTCGTAATAAAGGACAATTCCGAATCTCTTCTAACGCCTCCGTCTCTGATCGCGAGTGTAAATTGGTTACGCTTCTTGGCAGACAGCGGATCCCGTCTTGCTCTTTAAAAGCTCGTTCTTCTATTAGAAATCGTCGTATTTCATCGTTTCAGCGCGTTAAAAATGAAAATTCTGAATTTTTAAACGAACCGGTTACTCGTGCGTGGGTGACGTGGTCCCGGAAACTCGGCTGTCACCCAGATACGAGTGACGCGATCGTGTTAGCCTCTTGCCTTATAACATCTAGTCATGCTCGTGTCAGAGGTTACAGCTTCAGCGCGAGCTTGTGTTAGTTTGAACTCTCGCTTTGGCTTCAATTCGTCATACTTGAGATTATTAACGCTGGAAGGTCTTGGATTTCTTGTCGTTCCAGTTGCTACAAACGTATACCTGCTTTTAGCTGAATTAATATTCGAAATCTCTTCAAATCGCTGTTATCTATGCACACCGTGTTGAAGCGTGTAGGAAACAGAGACTGCTGATTTTACCGTTAAATTAGGTCTAATATTTCAATATTACGATATGATCCTGCACTGAGAAATAGCTTGGTCTAGTCTCTGAAGAGTGATAAGGCAAGAGGGCTAATCGTGAATAATTTCTTACGGATTTCCGGTTTAGATCTGAGAATTTTCGGATCAACAACCGACACGGGGCCAGCTGGCCTGCTCGTAGTTTCTGTATTTCGCGCAAACGTCGATGGAACTGTAATGGAACGGCAGCTGGACGATGTTGATGTTGTAATCCGTGTTGACCAGCATCGAGTTGACCGTGGGTATGTGCAGCTTATTAGCCAGATCGTCTTCTTGAAATTCCCCGGTTATAGGGTTCATTTGGGAGCAACGGGTTTTCGCCAGCACGCACGCGGTGGTGTTCACGTATAATTGGGCTAGTTTCACGTCCGTGAGGGTGAAATTCGGGAACATTCGTATGGCCTCGCCGACGCATTCCCGGAGCTGCGCGAAGCGGAACGTTTGTCGGTGAGCCATTGTGTCTATTCGGGATACGAGTTTTGCGGCGGTGAAATTTCTTTGCCGGTGTTTTTAGGCAACCGTGAGACATTAAACCCCTCAACGTCTGCGTACTCGTGACACAGACATGTCACGTTTCTCATACGTCGCACAGTGTGTCGAGTAATTGGGACAAAATTCATAATTCCCGAGCTGCTTGATTTTCCAGCTGAGATCCCTTATACTTTTATTAAGGAAATTCAAAAATGCATCGATCGATGAGGAAAGGTTACTATAAAAATAATCGCACAGCAAGAAATTAATAGGATAAACGTTTAGCAAATGGCACCAAAATTGGAGAAATTTTGAGCACGATTTTGGCAAATAATTTAAAAAATTGGTAAAAATTATAGGTATTATTAAAATCTACGTACTTTCATCAGTATTTTGATATTAATATGCTGTGAATTATAGATTTTAATTTTTCGATTTTTTATCATTATAAAATACCGTCCTATGCAGCTTATTTATACTAATTTGATATTACACTATTTTGATATTAATATGTTATGAATTATTATTATTCGAATTTTTCGAATTTTGATTATTGTAAAATAGTGTCCCATGCAGGTTATTTATACTAACTCATCATTTAATAATTGCATTAACACTAGAACTATCAAAGGGAAAGATCCCCTAATCAAGAGTCATCAAAAGAAAACGACTTGTCTTCAACTTTTCATCTTCACCATTGAGAGTATCATATACTTCTGGCTAATCGAAAATTAATATCGATTTTTATTCCAACATGGTCGTAATTACGTATTAATTACGTATAATTACGTACTCGATCCAGATTGCTAGATCTAGTGTTAATTTTCAACTTGACACTCGTATAAATTTTTGCAGTCGTTGAAGGGTTGACCAATTTTCATCTAACGATGCATCGAGATCGGTGCTCAATTATTGGCAAAGAGGTGCGTTCCGAAGACAAACGATGCTTTTATAAAGAGCAGAAGCATAGATATGTACAATTGATCACGGATACAGCAATGTGTATATGTACAGAAGATACTCACTGGGTTTCGCGTTGCAGACGGTTGAAAATACAGAACGATATGTACACGATCTTTATACAGGTGTCTATGTACAGTATATTCCTGTTAAGTAATCAATTTTGGCTTCTCGGGCTGACAGGTTCCGCTCCTGGCCTCACGGTGTTCGACTCCGGGTCCTGTTCCCGTATCACGCAAACAGCTCTGGCTAATTTCTTGTACAGGCTCAAGAAAAATAACGACACATCCCTGGAAATCATTCTCAGACTCGACGATCTTGATTTGACTCGTCGCGCGTCCTGTTCGGTATTTACAATTGCTTTCTCTTTAGGTTTCTATGTACACTGGTCAACAAGCCGATGGGATCTGACAGGTTGGAATAAGCTAGCAGGTGCGCGGTCGTTCAATAGCGCTCCTCGTTGCACGAAAGCATGCGAAGAAATTTTAATTGGCTACTTACCAGGTTGTCCTTGTTCACCTGGCGAACGCACTCGAGGAACGTGCAATACACTGTCATGGGGTTCGTTCTTGTGTCCGGCGTGCTGGTGGCGTTCTGTTTTGCAAAAATACGACCAGTGATGGGTCTTGTAATTTGGTCAAGGAAAGGTCAGGATAGTTGATCGAAATTGCAGGATGAAGTCTAGATTGAGCAGCTTACGTTCAGGTACTGTTGACAGTGACCGTAATCGGTGTTATTGAGATAAATATCAGCGCAGTTAGACATTGCCACCAGCAGAGGGTAGCCAAGGGCTTGGCTGGTGGTCCTGAAGAAGCACCCGTAGCACGCATCTCGACGAACCGTGTCTGATCCTTGGGACTCGTTGCACAATTGGTTCAGCAATTCAGGGATTCTTACTCTGTAATTATACAATTACAGGTAGAATTTGTCTGCTAGTGACAGTCGAATTAAGGGTTCAAGTCAATGAGATTTACTTTTTAATTCCTGTTAAAGATCCCAAAAATTTGGACAGACTCTCTTTCACTAGTGGTTCCACCAAGTTGACACATAGAGTCGCGAACAATATTGTTATAACGGATACACGTAGTTTCACCATCGTTGGTTGTTTGAATGAGTATCCGTTCGTCCTACCTGTTTTATACCATAGGTGGGTCTGATAGGATCTTCAGGGGCGGATGATTTCCGGTAAATAATAAATTTCAACATGTCTATTTTTAGAGGAAAATATTGTCCCAGTGCTCTGTAACGTGGGTACTTTATACTTCCGAGGTTGCACACAGTTTTGGTATTGTTCGAATTATAATATGACTATTTGGGTGTTTCGTATTTAATGCGATCGAAAATACCAAGAACAAAGGACATGTCTGACTGTGATTAGTAAAATATCATTATCCGATCACGAAGGATGCAATTTATTGTAAAATGGCTATCTAACTGAACCTTTTATTGTCATAATAATATTTTTAACACGTTGTGACCTGTAAAATTTCCTCGTCCAGCCACGAACAGGTATTTCGTATTTAAAAAATGGCAGGGTTTCTTTTAATTTTACAATTATGCGATTGAAAATACCAAGAACAAAGGACATGTCTGACTGTGACTAGTAAAATATCATTATCTGATCACGAAGGGTATAATCTACTGTAAACTGGCTACCTAACAGAACCTTTTATTATACATAATAATATTTTTAACACGTGACCAGGAAAATATCCTCATTTGGCCATGAAGAAGTATTTCGTATTTAATAAATGGCAGGAATTCGTTAAATTTTATAATTATGCCATTGAAAATGTCAAGAATAAAGAACATGTCTGATTTTGACTAGTAAAATATCATTGTTTTATGAGGGACACAATCTACTGCAATCTGACTATCTAATAGAACTTCTGATTGCACATAATAATCTTCTTAACACGTGACCAGTGTAATTTCCTCGTCTAGCCATAAAGAAGTATTTTGTATTTATAAAATGGCAAGGTCTTGTTTAATTTTACAATTATGCGATTGAAACTACCAAGAACAAAGGACATATCCTATTGCGACCAGTAAAATATCATCGTCCGATCACGAAGGGTACAATCTACTGCAATTTGACTATCTAACAGAACCTTTCATTGTACATAATAACATTTTTAACACGTGACCAGTGTAATTTCCTCGTCTAGCCATAAAGAAGTATTTTGTATTAAGAAAATGGCAGGGTTTCGTTTAATTTTATAATTATGCGATTGAAAATATCAAGAACAAAGGACATGTCCTATTGTGACCAGTAAAATATCACCGTCCGATCACGAAGGGTACAATCAACTGCAATCTGACTATCTAGCAGACCCTTTGATTGTTAATAATAATATTTTTAACACGTGATAAGTAAAATATCTTCGTCTGATCAGGAAGAGCACAATCTACTGTGAACTCGCCTCGTGGCGCCACGACTTCGTGCGGTCCTGACTGCAAACTCGCGACAGAAGTGTAACAATTCTCATTACTCGTGCGACCGTGTAGAGGCACGTCGACGACGCGCCGTCGGGCGTCGTTGTCCCGTAAAAATGGACCGTGAACGAGAGATCTAGGGCGGTGGAAGTCGAGCGACAGTTCGATCGCGGCAGCAGCGAGATCGGCCGGTTCCGCGGACGCGATCCGTCAGATCGGATCTGTCTGACACCATTATTACGTGGCGATATGAGAGAACTTCGTGTCGCGTTGGAAACTGCATTCAGCCTGGAGAACTGCTGGACCTTCATGGACCGCTTTTCACGTGGCGAGATATCGACCTGTTTATTTATCTCGTCCGGAATCTTTTTCTGAATTTTGTTGCGAAGACAGGACACTTATTCGTAAATCGATGCGCGGCAGTTGGCATTCTATGGGGTTTATGATTCATAGTACAAGATGTTTCGGTAGTTTTCGAGAGTAGTTTGGTTAAGTATTGCCATTTAGTATGTGCAAGGAGCGTGTGCGAGAGAGGAAAGGGTTCTGGGCCTGGCAGTGTACTCGTCAGTAAGGCTCCCTAGCGGAATATTAGTGGCAGGTCAGGAAATCCTATTTGTAGGAAGCAGAGAGCTCGCTGAGTACTTTCGAGAAACCTCAAACTCCCTCGAATCCCTCTGGTGCTGAGTATAAAGTGGTCGCCACATTACCAAATTTAGCAAAATGTATCAAAGATATGTCAATTATATGTTATAGATTTTACAGCATTGCCTATTGTGGTTCTAGGGTAGGAACCGTGGGTTCTCTTGCTAGACAAGAGTCCTATTTATGAAGCAATCTCGAGTTGCTTCTCGATCTCGAGTCATCAGCTATCAAGTGATTTCCTGGGTTCTATTCGTATAAACATCTTTTCCAGAGGTCTCATGATCCAGACCTAGTCTGTTAGCTCTAATAGTCCCAATATAAATGTCTTACTGTCTTGTGTCTTATGTTATTATTATATCCCAAGTGTCTTATATTGTTATTATATCATAAGTGTCTTTTATTATTATAATATCCCAAATTGTAAGATCTCATTAGTGATCGGAACTCGTATTGATAAGGCATATCAGATTCTGTAATAATGTCTATCACAAGCCTGAAAAGCACTGCAAACTGGACCAGGTGGTGCGATAAATGAATAAAAAGGATAGACTCTGGTAGACCCGACAGAGTGAGCGAGACAAAAGTACGCAAACTATTCTTGCCAAGAGTTGAAGACGCGGTCCAGTCGTTCTACCGCGAAGGATCATCCCGTTTCGCGTGTTCTACTTGCTCCGTGCACTTGTTCTACCCGTTCACTCAATTACCAGGATCTTTCCAACCATTTGCATTATTTCCTGGCCCTAGTACGGCTCGTGTTATGAAACTCGCTACAGCCCTTTCCGAATTGCCTCCCTCGTTGCGTCCTGGCCTTAAATGTACCTTACCGTGTTACAATTAGGGGGAAAAGCATGTTACACCTGGGGCATATAATTCTTTGTGCTCTTACTCGTACGGAGATACCACGGGTTCTTGCGCTGGCTTTTATTTCCAAGCATGCACCTATTCAGGACATAATCCATCGTCGCTGTTTCTTTGTCCTTTTTCCGCCAATTTTACAGCTTATTCTACGAAGAAACGTAGAATTCAGTTTCCGTACAGTGCAAGGAAAGAGTTTGGAGACTATCAAATACCCGAAATCGATATTTCTCATCTGGAATCTACCCCTTTTTCGCTCTTCCCGAGATTTAGTGCCGGATGGCGATGCGTTCTCTTTGGATGAACGGCATCCAAAGGTACCCAAGGGTACCCACAGCGTGTACCTTCGAGTCTACTTACTTCGAACGTCGTTACCCAGGTTGTAGGACAAAGAAATCTAGAATTTTAGGGGTAGAACCCTGTCGCACAGAGGGTTGGATTGTAACGGAGTGCGAGATACCGTGGTCGTAGAAGTTGTCTAATTTCGAGTGTCAAAGTGGGATTAACTTCGGAAAAAGGTATTCCAAGGAATCCAAGGGTACCTATAGCGTTGCTATGTACAACCTGTACGTACCTGCACGACGAAGAAATATAGGATTTTAGGGGGTAGAACTAGTGGCACAGAGGGATGGTTCTCCGCGACGGAATGCGAGATACCGTGGTCGTGGAAGTTGTCTAATTTCGAGTGTTAAGGTGGGAAAGTGGGCCACCGTGTGTGTCCGAGACGACACTCGTGCCATGGCTATTTATACGGCAGACGGTCGGGCAAGAAAGACGCGACGCTCAGGACATGGACGAAAAGGGGCAAAAGAACGAACGGATGCGACGGCGAACCGGCGAGGAAGAGGAAGGTGGAGGGCAACGGTGCAATCCCGATGGAACCAGAATTAGAATGACTCACGGGATTATTTGGGTTTATGTAATCCGAGAAATTCGACGTCGGTGACGTTACCAGGCGTCGCGCTGCGTCACCGAATCGGCCGAGTTATTGCTTTCCTCTACGTTCGGGGATTATGGTGTCACGTTGCACCTTTCATGCCCAAACTGGATTTCCAGATCGCCTTAAATTGGCTGGCTGATCGTCAAAGGTGTCTCGAGCTATTGTCCACCCTGTCTTTTCATGGAAAATACTTGTTGCTAGATCTTAGGCTAGCTAGTTCTCTCTCAAACTACTACATTCGGAATTTGTGTATTTTAAATTTTAATTTTAAAAATACAATGGCAGTTCGTCTACCGACTAAGGTACACGAGATATCCACTCTCAAAAATTTTCCAAAATTTGTCAAACTCATTTTTCGAGTAACACTTACCAAAACTCTGTCAATATCCGACTGTCTCTTCTTTTTCAAGCTTCCTGGCTTTGAAAATGTGCTAGTTTCAATCAGCACACCAGGTATTTAAAGTAAATTTAAACACACTGTGTACCACGCGTCCTCCAAAGCCAGGATCCTAATCAGTGCCAAAGAAATGTGGTCATGGCAAAGCGACGGGACAGCTGCATTCCCTTCCAAATTTCTTCCCCATCCTGATGGCCGAGCCCGGGATTCCGCTGCTAAAGACCAATTAAACCGTGCGCGATCACCCTCCTTCGAGGTTAGCCTCGATGACAGCTGCATCTCGCTGTCAATCAGTGTCCTCTTCTCGTTCCTGCGGGCGGTCAATTAAGTGGACGGTAACTCAATCCTTGCGGATGTCCCCGCCACTTTATTTCGAGTCTCACGGGAATAACGAGGCGGTGGTAACTCAATTTCGCGGAGCGTACACGCGCGCCGGCACGCTGTTTTTGTCAGCGACGTTTATTCTCGCCGCGCGCCCGGATTTACCGACTAAATAAGCTTTTCCAGGGGATCGGGGAAACGTCCAGCGAGTCGAAATAATTTAATCGCACTCTGAACTGTAATTCCGATGCCGAGGATCGTTTGTAACTCGACCCAAAGGTAAACTGCGGGCATTTATTTCGTAACGCGCTAACACACATCGACTGGCAGCTCGACGCCAAGTAACTTAGGTGCAAACGTGCTCAGCCGCTGATAAATTTCCAACCCCTGCTGTAATTTCCCACCGAGTTGACGACCCAACGTGTAAAATCGAAACCGCTGCGATTAATCGCCGCGATCGTTCAATTTTTCCCGCCCAGAAATATGCAGTTATAGAGTGTTTTTCGCGCGTGGTAATGGCGTCGTCGAACCTGGAATTTATTTTACTTGGAAACGATAAAGTGGAATTATTCGGGAAAATATTCCTGTATTTTTGTAATTTTTGTAGAATCGGGAGAAAGTAAATGTAGAACGTAAATTTTCTGAATAACATTTTTCTTTTTTTATCGACAAAGAAAAATTTGTCTGCTATTTATGGATACCATAAGATTGTTCTTTGCGTGTTTGACAGTATTTGTATAGGTTAATTTGATCGATGTAAGTGATTAGATTCGTGCAATAATAGTTTACAAATGTAAATTATTATTAACCTAACCTTTGCACACGCATTCACATGCTCTCATACACCTGGAAACGACCACACGCACTTTCCACCCAAACCTAAGAAATAAATACATAAAATAATCGAAAAATTGACAAATAAGAGATGAAACGTTAGGGTTTCTGATGATCCTGGTCCAAAGGTTACCAAGACTACCCTGTGAGCAATTGCAGCACTGTCCCACGGTGCAAATGCGAGGGCTACCGGTTTCTTTCACGAAGGCACAAATAAAATCAGCGTCCCCAGAAACTCAACGGGGCGTTCATTTCCGTGGCCCTTCCGACGAAGATCCGTGGATCCGTGTTTCGGGAGTGTCATCGCCACTGGATACTTTCCAATTACGGTGACAAGATTTCGTAGGTTCGTTGATTCGTGGGTAATCCGCGCTTTGGTGCTCCTTATTGGATTAGGGGTCGCAGCGAGCGGCCCTGCGCCACGCGTATTTCGGATTAAGATTCTTAATTGCGAGAGGAAATCCGGCGAAAGTTAGTCCGTGTGTCGCGCGTCGGTGGCGAAGTTGACCTGTCACCTCGAAATTAGGCGAAATCCGGGGTGCGGAAGTGTTGAATCGTTGAAGATAACCGCGATAATTTCGACCAGAGTTGGCATATGTTTGCTAACGAATGTTCATATGTGATATTACTTAGCTTTGGGCTGGATTAGGGATTTATTTCTCAGGTTTGGGTGTAGGGATTGCTGATAAGATATAAGAGACACTTCCGGCACTATTTTTCGAAAACGCGCACTGAAAATCGGAAAAAAACTATTGATTCTATTAGAGAAGAGTCTATTCTACCGAATTAGGTCAAAAAATTCTTATCAGCAATCCCTATTTCGAAAATATAAGAGCCGACGGGAAACTACGCAGTAGCCTGTCACACGTACTCACACTTCCGGCACTATTTTTCGAAAACGCGCACTGAAAATTGGAAAAAAACTATTGATTCTATTAGAGAAGAGTCTATTCTACCGAATTAGGTCAAAAAATTCTTATCAGCAATCCCTATTTCGAAAATATAAGAGCCGACGGGGAACTACGCAGTAGCCTGTCACGCACACTCACACTTCCGGCACTATTTTTCGAAAATGCGCACTCAAAATCGGGAAAAAACTATCGATTCTGTTAGAGAAGAGTCTATTCTACCGAATCAGGTCAAAAAATTCTTATCAGCAATCCCTATTTCTTATATCTTGGGTGTAGTTTTCCGAGACATGAGAGGATGTGAATGCGTGTGTAAGAGTTTTAACACATTACACCGCTCACGAGTTTTCTCGTGTTTCACGTGTGATCTGTTATGGATCTTAGATGTCAACACACTGTCTTGTCAAAACGTACGGTCCCTGGCGTATGTATTAGAGATTTGTATGCGGTACGCAATGTGTTAAGCCCTCGTCGTACCATTTAGCTTGTCAGAATCCGGTCCAGCCACTTAAAAATTTTGTGTTACATGGGCTAGAGTAATTGTAACCTTAACCATCAAACTATTTTCTAGTGTACCTAACCTCACTCTTTATTCATTCAATTTTATTGCTCGTCAATTCGTTCCACGAGGTTTCCTGCGCGCAGGTCGGGCTGCTATTTAAGTATGACAGGGAATTATTAAACGTGGCTAACTTTGTCTACAGCTTAATGAACTTCGATGAATATTTCACCGCCGTTTCGAACGTTACACGACGAGTCTGGATGCGATTAGCGTTACGATGGAATTCATCGATGCATAATTGATCCTTCGGCACCGAGTCGACAGAAACGGAGCAACGAAAAGGGGTCGAGACTGGATCTTCTGACTAGCTTCAGGTCTGATCTACCGCCTTCGCTTCGTCTCGAGGTTGACCCAGGTTCGGTCTCGAAAATCTGAATTGGACGAATGTAATGGGTGACAGAATAGTCGATCGCGAGGTTCACATCGAATAGGTTAACCCTTCTTAAAATAAATTCTTGGTGCCCAGGGCAAGAAGTTCTAAATTTGCTTGACAGTGAATGGGTCAACTCCTTGAGGTACAATCTTAAAGAGAATTGCACGGAATGTTTTTTAATATAAATATCAAATTCAAAGAACAAAGAACATTACACAAGCAGCAAATAATAGATTTACAAGTTTATAAATTAATAAAAAATACTTTAAAATAATTTCTAATTTATTTTATTGCTTTCAATAACTTGCATAGCGGGATACGTAGAATCTCATCGTTCTTTCAGCTTCAAAATTATTATAAGACATCAGATAATGTGTCTTTTCTTCTTATAGAACAATTGATTCGCTCATAATAAATTAATGAAAGACAAAAATTCACTGCAACCATACAATTCATCAATCTTAATCAAAACAGTGTCAACAACTAATGCTATCCGACTTGTATTAATTTTTCTTTTCACTCATTTACGCATTTACAATTGGTTCATAGCATTGTCAACTGAATGCAAGAATTTAAATAAAATATTAACAGTAGGTTACAGACATTTCGTGTATTCCTATTTGAACATGAACGGGATCAACTTAAAGAGCAACATAATTATGCACCGTTGACTTATGAATGAAACTGTGATATATATATTTATATAAAATTTCTAATATCCGTAGCGATTATTTTTATTTAAATGTAAACAGTTTCCGTAATTTTCCTCGTGAAATTTGAAATACGTCAAAATGGCGCCCGCAAACTCCAGTGTCAAACTGTATGACTACGAGTGACTTTAAGTTTTCGAGTTGGATTAAAATCTGTGCCACTAAGAAGTTAAAGAGAATCGGTTTTTCAGCTAACCCGAAAGAGTTAAGCGAAGGACGCGTTTGTTGGTTTGTCGAAGGCGATAACGACGACGCAAAGAATTCCATCCGGCGGTCGTTTCGCGTCATTTCGTTCTGTAACCGTCGCGACGTATCTCGGGGCCAAGATAATTTTTCGCTCGATTCGTTTCCCTTTCGAACTCGGCTGGTTCTCATTAATTTCTCCACGCCTTTATGATTCGTTCCGCTTTACGCGAAGCTCAGCCCGGCTTCCGTCGATCCTCCCCAACGCGCTCCGCGTCTCAATTATTTTCCCTTCTCGCAGCCTTTCGCTCCGATCCTTTCTGGCCGGCTGATAAGTGCATTAGGTGAACCCGGAAATTGGTAGACATCCCGTGGTGTGTACGCACATTAACCCCACCATCGGCCTCTCGTCGTTTCGGAACGCGCGAGTCGAGGGGTCGCGATGAAAAAAGAACAGGAAGCCAGGCTTACGTGGCCGAAAGGAAGTCCACGTGCGAGCTGTATATCAACAGATTTTAACCTACATACACGCGCCCGGTCTCGCCCCCGAGGAATGCTTTTAGCTCTACCCGGCGAATATCATCGTCCAACGGTTCGCTCCCAGTCCACGATCTTTCCTGTACTCCTTTTACTTTCTTATCTCTCCCGACCACCGTTGCATTCGATCGCGATAATAATAACGCAATAAATTCGACAATATCGTGTCCAGGTACTTTCAGCCAGCCGGGTGGTAGGCAGAGTCGAAGCAGGGGGTCGTAAAGCGAGCGAGAGAAGCGTAGAGAACGCTTCCGATGAACCTCGATGGGTTTTGTGGAGACGTGGAAGCATCTTCTTTCGTGGAGACAAGCTCGGTATGGGATCCTGGAACAGCCTGAAAGGCGGTGAAACATGGCGGTGAAACATGGCAGTGCCATTTGGGCCGAAAGAGCCGCGTGCTCTCTTAACACGGCTGCCCTTTTCCCATCGCGACCACATTCGTCACCATGGTCCGACAGACATCCGGTCGCACATATGTGGATATCATTTTCGACCCCTAATTCGCGCGTAGCCGAGATAGAGGACTCTCCCGCTCCGGCACGGGTCGTTAGGTTTTCGAGAGCAGGCTGTTCATAGGTCTGGGGCCTCTTTACCGTTCCACCCTCTTACCGTCGATGAGTATTATAAGAAATTGGCGGTGTAACGCGTGCGTGTATGATAAAAATCAGTTGGCCACGCGAAAGGGCGGCCAGATCGGTCCCGGGGGTGTAATAACCCCGTCGCATTATCGTTATCCTCGACAGATACTTTCATCGATATCACCGTGTACTCGTCTCGCGTGTTTAGATTCCGCGCCGCTCGTTGTCGCGTTCAATTCACCCGCGTAACAGCCGGACTGTACACATTGTAAACATCTTTTAACGATTATTGCCGCCTGTAAATCGTGCACCCCGAACGTTCCGTGCTTCTCCTCGTCGTGCACCGACGAGCACGATGACGTAAACCTTCCTGGCCGCTGAACCGGAAGCCTCTTTTTCGCGTCCACGGTTCGGACTATCGTTGCGAGTTTGTTGCGTGAACAGTCAACTCGAGTTGTTAATTCCTCCTAAACGAATACAAATTTATATCGCCATATAAACGTCAGGGTGCAGAGGAATCTTGTAGTACCCGCTACTCTGAGGATAAGTTTCGATGTTACGTCTTGGGGTAAAAATGGGAGAATTATAAAATATTATTTTAAAGAATAAACGACTTGCAAAACGTGCTATTTCGATTGGTAACAGCTTGGTATGCTCACCCGGGATCTGTATTCAGGGGTAAAAAGGGTAATTTATCAGGTAAATAGAATAGAAACTCTACCCAATAACAAAATACATAGCCCTACGAAGGGTCCATATAAATGCTAGACCTAGTAGCACGCGGTTTATAAAAATAGACAATATCAAGATAACATGACAGACATCTTGTTATTCGAAGTCAAACGTAATTTCCTCAAAGAACCGTCCGTCACTGATCATCGTCAAGCAAGAACGACCCACTGACGATGTGCATCTCCGAAATGTAAATTTCACGCAATTCCATGGTTAAATTATACCGGTAATTAGAAACAGGATGGCAAGGAATTTGTCATTATTACGTTTACGCCGGCCACGGAGCAACGTTAGCAAATCTGATTAATAACGAAGAACGGAGCAATGAACTAAAACGATGAACGGGGTGTGGCCCGACATTAATAGCCATTACGAGAGCCAAGCCCGCGGAAGTCGAGGGCAAAACTGCCGGAATGTCTGCCGAATATTTTTAACCGATTTCTCTCGGCTCTTTCATAATGCGCCGAACACGAGCACGGCCGCCACTTTCGCACACGGCACTCATGCGCACTCAGGATGACGCATGGTTTCGGAAAACGCGTCCCCGCCGTTGCAAATCGTCGGTCGACGCGCGAGAAAAATAGAAGCTCGCGACATTTTCGAGGAGCTGGAATACGCTCGTTAATTTTAACGATCCCATCGAATCGACGATGGCATATACCCCTGGTGCCGCGTTTCGCCCGTCGTCCCTGCCGTCGACGCCGACGCCGACGCCTCCTCATTTTCGCCTGCACTTTACTCCGTTGTATACGTTTCGCATTTTGATTCGATTGGTTTGTAGCTGCCGCACGTGAATAGAATACTGGCGCCGCGGAATTGCGAGCGGGTTGCGATCCTGGTCGTTCGTCAAACACCCTCGCCGACATTTTAGGCCAGCGTGCTTCCGCTCCTGCTCCGTATTCTTCCGTATACTTGGCCAGTGTGTGGGAATTAATTGGAGCGGATCAGATGGGTTTCTATGAGTGCGAGATTGTCCTGAACCGCGTTCTCCGAGCTTAAATTTTTGGGGTTGGATTTTGTAGGTTACCAACGGCGAATTCTTGAGTCGAAAGGGGGATGTTTAAAAAAGGCCACTTTTCTACGTGAATTCTTCGTGGAAATAAAAGATTCGGGACCTTTAATAGCATCCTCCAAGGAATAAGAAATTCCTGTATCACTTTGCCGAGGAACAATAAGAAATTTGTCACAAATGAGTCGAAATATGTAAAAATGCATAGTGCACGTGATTCTACGTGAAAAAATGAATCGAAAATGAAGAATAAAATTTTCTCATTTGAAGCTTCGTTGTCGAGATAATCGACTTTGAATATCCACTGAGTACGCTGGTATACTGACGGTCCATCGGCCATTGCGAAAGTTAAGTGCACGCGTTCTCGTGAATATTCAAAGTCGATTTTCTCGATAATGAAGATTCGAATGAAAAAACTTTATTCTTTATTTTCGATTCATTTTTGCACGTAGAATCACCTCCTACCTGTTTTACTACCGTTGCTGGGACACCCTAAATTGAATCATGCTATACTCATCGATCGCGTACATGTCTTATGTTTTGGAATACAGGTAACTTTTGTATAGCTCGGTAATTAGGTTGCAAGAATATCTCCGTTGTGTAAATTAACGAAGAATAGGTGCAAATAAGCTTCCAACAACCGATTCAACTGCGTTTATGCTTCGTAACCTAAAGGAATGCGTTAATTAACACATTGACGGTGTATCTCGAAATGTTTTGTCAAGAGAAATCGTTTATTTCGACATGTTTGACACGTATAGTCATTAAAAAAGCAATTCTTAAAGCTTCATTCAGCAATAGCGCTGTAGATAATACTAATTAGCGTATCTCCTCACCAATAGTTGCGAAACGAACAATCCGCATCTCCCGTCATTAATCATCGTGAAACAAAACGCGTCAACAATGCGTTAACAGTACTAATCGTATTTTACACACGCGAATCGTGCTATACCGAGGTTCTCCATTACTCTAACCATCGTTTACACCGAAAACGAAGACTTTCGCAGAAACGAAGACTATACGATACTTCGAATAAGATCTCGAATACTATTTTTCGACCTCTGTTCTACTTCCAAGTCCATTCCTCTCGAAACCTTGATTTTTCCCTCATTTTTCCGCGGAAGACCGACGAGCGAATGAGGTAAAAACGAGTTTACACGACGACCTGTAAATCAGCGGTCTCAGAAACGATAGTCTCCGAAACGATGGGGTCAGACCCCAAAAATTCGCTTTAAAAGTTCACAGGCTGCCACAGGAATTTATCGTGGTCGCCTCTCGAGTGCTCTTAACGAAATTAAACCTGTTCAGCAGTGTGCAGAATGTCCACGATGATTGTGTCCACCGTGAAACGTTCGCGCTGAAATCTGGAACGATCAGTGGTAGCCAATTTTATCGCGGAACCGGTTGCAATTTCGCCTTCGTGCCTGCTGCTCCGAAAAATCGTGCCAAAAAATTTGCCACACTTGCACGCAATCGACCATCCTTTCTTTTGCGTATTCAGACCTAGGAATTTCTTCACCCTCGATTCCCAAAGTTTATTTAGGTTCTTGGCACCGTTGTACTGTGCGTTCGATGAAAGGAGGCACAGAGTGTTTACATCTTCATAATTGACACTCTCACGATCACAGGTAGGTGACAAAGATCATCGGTCACTGTCTTCGGTCAATAGTGGTCACTGCCTGTGATCAAGGAACTGTCAGCAGAGGTAATTAACCGTGAGGTTGTAAATACGCTGCGCCTTCTTTTCTCGAACGCACAGTACTAACGCCATCTGCCGATGATTCACTGGGAAACGCCGACTCCGAGGTGGAAACGTGTGTCGGCCTTCGTCCATCGATCGCGGCGCGGGTCCGTGGAAAAGCGATACCTGAAATCGTGGTCCCGGGCCCTCAGGTTCCATCGTTATGGTTACTGTTATGTTTCGGGAGATCCATCCAGCCAGGATGAAGTGCCATTTCGCGTCGAGCCGCCACTTTCGCACGAGTCATCGAGAATATTTCGTCCGAGGGACGCGGCCAGCCACCCCTAGCCTCAACCCCCGTTCTCTCTGTCTTCCTCGAGTTTCGTCATTTGATTTCGAGGGTGCGCGAAGATCGTGTTTACCCTCTTTATGCACTTAGAGTCTCATCAAGCTCTTCACCTCCCCGGGCTCCGTTCCTCGTTCCTTCCTCAAACGGCTTTGGTAAATTTCAGATCTGCCAGGCGGAGAAGAGGAAATATGTATCTCGGTGCTTCATCTGTTGACCGTCTTGTTATCGTTTCCTCTTTTTCAGCCCGATCACTCGCTACGCTGTGGATGCTGTACGAGTGGCGACCGGTCGCGACGCAATTCAGCCCTTGGCCGAGAGGAGGTAATTCGCTCGGGTCGAAATAATCGCGTTTACCGAAGCAAGTGCTCGCGAGCAACTCGCGAACGGACGAATAATTGCTTCAGACGCGGTAAGGTGGCAGCGATTGTTCGCGCGGAGTAAATTTCGCGCGATATCGCGCCCCTCGTGCCCACCCCTCGCTTTCTCTTACATTTTCCAGATATTAAAGCGCAAACAGCCCTTAAGTTGAAAAATTGCCGCACCGTTTTGCGATTCTTCACCCGTTCTGCCTCTCCCCCTTTAGCTTCGCACCCGCCCACGTCCGCGTGTCTCTATTTTCAGAGGACGCGACGTTCTCGGACATTAATAACGTACCGGGAATGCAACGCGGTATAATGTAATGCGATAAATAATAGGGTGACGCCTTGTAAAGTGCAGCGTGCAGAGAGTGTACAGGCTGTTTCAGGCTCGAATATCCGTGCCGAGCTTCGTGCAGCCAGCAGTTTCTTTTTTTCCGAATAATGCAGTTGCAACGTCACCGTGGAGACTGTCACAGTTGCTGGCGAGGGACGTCTGGGTTCCGCTGTCAAGGTGCCATTCACGGGATGAAAGGGGACAAATTTGAAAACCGACGTTTCCGTTTCCCACGAGGGGGATAATTCTCTCAGAAAAATCTACATTTACTGCTTTTTACAATATTTCGCGCGTGTTTCTAACTCCATCTCGCCTTTAATTCGTGCATTCGATTCGTGAGAGAGCAAATGAAACTTAACAATGGAAAATGGGTGGATGGTCGGACATAATCGTCGCATGGGGTCAGTTTTGGGACTGAAATTTGCAAAATTCGCGAAATTTGCGATTTCTTCGGATCGAGAGTATTCTGTATATGCTCGATGAACGGATTCGTTTTCATAAAAATCCGTCATGTGGGCTGTTATTGTACGTTTCTGTTCCTTATGACGCTAAACGTTGCAGCGTCTCGTTACCTGTAATGTCACAGTCGCTTGCTAAACCTACGTTCTTCTTAGCTTTCCCCTTTTCGCGGCAATTGCGATAAACTTCGATACCTGTGCGTAACTCTGCGATGAATGCAGTGGCGTAGCTATCCAAAAGTTTCGAAATGAGTAATAAAATTTCACTGACTGCAAAGGGGTAATTATTCTCACGTGGAATTCCAAGTACTAGGTATCTAGTACTCGTCAATGTGTCAATTCGAGGAATTAAAATTTCCCAGAGTGCACAGGGTTAATTATTCTCACGTGGAATTCCAAGTACTCGTTGTCGATGTGTCAATTCGAGGAATTAAAATTTCCCAGAGTGCAAAGGGTTAATTATTCTCACGTGGAATTCCAAATACTAGGTATCTCGCACTCGCTGTCAACGGGTCAGTTCGACGAATTAAAATTTCTCGGACTGCAAAGGGTTAATTATTCTCACGTGGAATTCCAAATACTAGGTATCTTGCACTCGCTGTCAACGGGTCAGTTCGACGAATTAAAATTTCTCGGACTGCAAAGGGTTAATTATTCTCACGTGGAATTCCAAGTACTAGGTATCTCGGACACGTTATCAACGGATCAGTTGGACGAATGATAGGTGGGAAAAATGAAAACACGAATGCGAGCACGTGAAATGATCGGTGAAAATATTAAGGACGCGGGCTCGAACGAAAACGAACGGACGCAATCGATAATTAGAAGTGACACGTACGGGTAACCTAATAAGCTCGCGTGAATGAAAATCTCGCTTTCCCCTTCGTGATTCGTGGCGTGCGTCCGAGGATCGGAAACGAACATGCAGCTGCATCGGCGGAGCGCATACGCCGCAGCCTAGATGCACGCAGGCTGTCGCGTGACTCGAGAACGCTTAAATCGCGGTAATTAGGGAGGAGGAAAAAAGGATAGGCCAGAAACGAGGGAAATCAACCGGAAACACGGCGTCACGGCATCACGACACGTGTCACTGAGACCACGTGTCTCGAAGGAAGCGAGTTCGCGAAACAATACCCTATCGCCGTCGTATCGTGCTTTCTGCCCCCTCTAATGAGTCCCAACCGGAAGGAAATTTTTTACACTGCCTTTTCTCCCGTTCTCCGCTGCTATGTATTCGCTTACCGACAAAGCTTCGCGAACAAAGTACCCATTTGCCAACTTGCGCGCATTCTTTATCCCAGATGTATATCGGCTCGAACCTCGGGGGAAGAACCGAAACCTTATAGGGGTTGCAGAGATTTCGATTTATCGAGATTTTCGTGTAGGAGATAGAAATTTGGAAATACGATGTGGAACTAGGAAGCAGATGAAGCAAGATATTTGTATTTATATTCATATAGTGACTTTCGAGTTACTAGGGGTTACTAGTTTTAACCCTCTGCACTTAAAAATTTTTTCGCTGTATATATATATAACAATTCGAGATTTTTCTTATAATTTTCTGAGCTCGATGGTTTTGCATTTATGCTAAAATAAAAAAATAAATGCCTCACATTCGTTACTTAAGCTTTAAGGTATTAACCCTTTGCATTAGGCAACTTTTTTTTTGCGACAGAAGTATAGAAATTCGAAGATTTTAGAATAATAATAATTATAATTATTTTATCTTAAGTTTAATATATTAATTAATATCCATCTTTAAAATTTTATTAAGTGGCGACTGAAAGCCGCCCCTGAAGTGCAAAGGGTTAAAATAACAAAGCTAATCGAGTGTAATTTTAGGATACAAAATAATATTTTATATATTAAAACTAGCTTTAAAATAACTAAAGTCTCGATCAATGCGGGTTCGAATACAGCGCTATTTGATTTGGCGCGAATTATGAAATGATAAAATAGTACGTACTTCAGGAAACGATAAACGTGTCTCTACCACGATAATATACTAAAACACGTACTAGAAGGCAGGTATAAAATTTTACGTTGCACGTGTATCTTTTTAAAATTAGATTCAATTCCAGTATTTCGAGTGTTCGAATAATGGGACCAGTGACTCGCAGTGGAAATTAACCCGACGTAAAACCTACCCCGTTGCGAACGATACCCCGTTTCATAAACTTACAAGTGATTAATTAAAGAATTAAAGTATCGTTGGTCATCTCGAAGTTACTTCGCACTTTATGCCGGGCCGTTATCGTAAACGCGTCCGCGCAGAAAAAGAAGGAGCGGAATGAAAGAAACGATGTCTTAGCCGCGGAAAAGAGGGATTAATATTCCGTAGTTAAGTTAAAGTTCCAAGGAAGCGCGGGCTTTTTAAAGTAATTAGTAATTGTCGCGCGGCCATAATTAGCCGGGTACACCGTTTCCTCGTTGGCTTTGTTTAATCGACTCCGGGGGCGCGCCTTCTCGCGCAGCACTGACGACGCGTTCGAAGGTGAATAAAAAGGGAAAGAAAGAAAACGGGGGTGGAGGGGGTGGGGAAGATCGCAGCGCCCCTTCCACAGCGCTAACGAACAATCGAGGGAAAATTTACAATGTCGTCGGGCGAGCGCCGCTTTGCGATTCTTCCCGCGAACGAGGCCGCCACGTTATTGCGAGTCGCGGATTAATTTACTCCGGCTCTGGCCGCTTTCCATTGGCTGCGCGCGCAGCTCGGTCCGCGAGCTTCAAAGCGACAGCGGTGCCGGCGTGAAGGGGCCCGAGTTCGAGAGCGAGAAACACGGTGGCGCGACTGTCGTTTAACAATTTACGAGGCGAACGGCAGCGACGCGAAGGCGGGAAGATGCATACACGCGTCTTAATTGTTTTCTTTCGGCCGACGTGTCCCCGTAATGGAATATCGACGACCTGTAGCGACGAGTAATGAGCAAAACAAACGTTTCCTGGGAAAACCAAAGAGACCAAGCCCTTTCTCCTTCCGCGTCCGGCAGCCCTCGAGAAGGAGGGTCCACGGTGGCATTGCTGTCTCGCGAGAAAAATGGAGGGCGAATTTTCCCGCGTTCTCTCTCCTTCGACCCCTCTCGCTCTTTCTTTACACTTTGTACCCTCTTTAGCTGCGTCTCCGTCCGTTCGCCGTTTTCTATCCTTCTCGGCGCTCCAGAAAGGGCGGGAAAGGGCAACGAAGGGTGTGGGGGAAGGGAGAAGGGAGAAGGTTGCGAGAAGGTAGCACGACGGCGACGACTACGGCGACGACGACGACGACGACGGCGACGACGATGGACGGAGTAGTGGGGATAGCGTAGCGTGCCGGTGGAGGGGATGAAACGAATCAATACTTTTGCACTCAGGCTCCCACGGGTTCAGGGCTGTGAAATTTTGGCGCGAACAGGCCCCGCGTGCTTCTAGGCTCTCCGTACCTCTGCAAACGCGAAGTTTTTCCCGATTCTCTGTTACTCTCGTAGTATTGTAATAAAAATTACATCGGATTGGACTCTCTCGTCGATTATTCAAGCATGTTCGCAGCTTTTTCTTCGTCCACGTTATTATTATCGTTCGCGTGTGCAGCGTTTAGCGTGCGGCAGTCGGGGAAGCTTGCTACTCGTGCTGGCAAGTTTACGCGCGCGGTAAACTTGGATTCAAGAAGATAATTGCTTATTAAGAGCGGAACTCCGTTGATGAAATTTAACGTTTCCCCGCTGAAACTTGCGCCTCGAAAAGTTCCCTAACGCGATCGCGTCCGAATAAACACCGCGTCGCTCGATTAATCGCGTTAATATCCGTTATTTACCGCGTCCGATTATTAACGCGTCCGTCGCTACTAACCAAATCATGAAACACGAACACGAAGCATCCTGCATATTCACCACCGAACCGATACTCTGTTATTCACCTTCGCGAACCCCCGATTCGCGATATTCTCGATTCTTCTCATTCGTAACTCGAATTTTACGAAAAAACGAAAAAGGAAAAGTAAATAGAAAGGCCGCTCGCTATGCATGACGGTATACAAACAAGATTTCCCGCCACGAGGGTGCACGCACGCTGGCGTTTCGCGAGCCCCGAAAAAGCACAGGAAAGCATGATCGAGAGCGGCGCGCTCGTTTTAGGGGCGACACGTAGCCGCGTAAAAATTCGCGGCAACGGAACCGTTCGACCGCGATGAAGCTTCCGAGAACGTTTGCACGCGTCTATACATACGCAGTCGGTTATACGATCCGTGTCGTCGGGCCACGAACACGGATCACCAAATTTTTCGAATTTCGAATAGTGATACTCCTCGAATGGGACGGATGATCGAATTTACGGTATTAGCGGATAGGTGGCGTTGGTCTGACATGCAAATCCGGAAGAATCGTTTCGTAACGGGTTAGCGGAATCGGAGAAAGGGCTGGAGCCGTAGTCGCGGCCATATTTGGGGCCCGCGGACGCGCCACGCGCTCGCTACGGCACTGCGCTCCCCTCCTCCCCGGCGGCGAAACGTATACGTGACGTAGTTTAGTGGGGATGGATGACGTCAGTGGTCGATACACACGCTTCTCCTCCTCGAGTACTATGCCACCCCCTTCTGGCCTCGTCGACGGGCCGGCGGGAGGGTAGCTGGTTTTCGCTCCGGCAGCGTGGGTGGTTTCGAGGTGTTCGCCGTCTATTCTGCCGCAATACGAGTCCGTGAATGGCCCCGGCTACTTGCATTCCGCAATTTTCACGGGGAAGGTAGACTTCGTTATTACAGCTCGAGTGTCACGGCAGGGAACGGCCGAGGGGTGGCGCTGCGGCCTCGCTGCGGAGAAAGAAGGAAACGTTTTTACGTGGCTCGCAGGACCAAAAATTGCGGCGAATTGTACGGTCTGGTTGAATCGAGGGGTGCGGACGAAATTAGTTCTAGTAATCGTAACCGACGCCTCTAACCCGGTTAACTGCTCGTCCAGCATAGATTTAAGGTCGATGTCGCTTAGGGTTCCCCGCGACGAGGTTTCCCCCGAGCCGTGGCGCCGCCGCGCGACGCCATGCTGTAACGAGATCGAGATCCTCGCGTTTGACCGAATTCACATTCGGGTATAAATACGGGTTTCTTTGTTATTGGTCACTGATCACCATCATGACAGTTAACGTGTTAACCCTCTGTACTCGAGAGATCAATATATCAAATTTAAAATTATCTAACGATGTGTGGAATATCGAAAAAAATAATTCCATGTCTTAATTTGCATATGATTTCTCATTTACCATTTTAAAAGTATCGTCGACTCTATGATAGAAAGTCTTCTAATTACTATGTATCTTTAACGAAAAAGTCGTCGAGTGTAAAGGGTTAACAGTGTTCGATTATCTTTTGGACTGTCTCGGAAATTTTTCGTTTATTATTCGTTTATTTGTTTATTCACGGGTAATAATCCGCTAGTGTACAGTAGATGTGTGCGCTGCAAGTTATGTAAAGAGGGCAATTATAGTCCTAGTCAATAAACGTAGAACCGATCTTGTTTGCACGTGTGCAAACATCTCTGACCAATTATCACTTGTTTATACATATTTATCGTAACGTCAAACAGCGTGTCAAATAAATAAATTCATGCAGAGATTATATCGTAACTTTTTATCATCACATGCAACTGTACTCTACATACTCTTCCCTTCATTTGCGTATAATCCATTTGAAATTTTCCATCGTGTTAATAGGCTAGCCGCGTTTATATCGATAAAAACAGGAATGAAATGAAAAAGCGAATTACCAGTGGCGTAAGAAAGCGTTGAAACGCGTACTTCGATCCAGCAATTGTGGAATGCCAAGCAAACGATCGTAATTTTCTACTATGCTGTCGTGACTTGGAATTCGGCGGGAAACTCTGCGATGGCTAGTCGCTAATCTAGAAATTCACTAGATGTTCGTAAAATCGGAATCGTGCTTTTTAGGATCGACCGAACGACGAAGCAGCGCGTCGGATTTCAACCCCTGTTTACCCCCATTCAGGCACACGCGACTCTCGCTGCCAGTGTCTCCGTAATAAGACGTAAAATCTGTTTTTCACGATTGGCCGAGCGTTATAGCCTCTCTCGTCGTCACTCAACGATAAAAGGTCAATTAATCGAGCCGTTTCGAGGTCTCGCGATCTTATTTCTAATTCCACCCCAGTCGGTGTGCCGGTTTTTCCTTTCCTCCGGCTCGTGCGCCGGTTCCACGGGAGGTCGAAGGTTAGAGGACAGTTTTAACGAGAGTTTTACCTAGCGTATCTCTTCTCCGTCTTCCCTCGGACCTGCTCGCGTCGTCCGAGAGGGAGGATTTCGTTACTCCGGTAATTTGACGGTAACGACACGGTAATCAAGAGTAACGATCGACCGATCTCCCCGGGCCTTCGGAAATAGGCGACTCGATCGTGAAGCGTTGTAAGCCCGCTTACGAGGCGCGTAACGATTTCGACCGGCGAAACGACGATGGAACGGAAGACGTAGCAACGATCTGGTAACCATGCGCGCGACCCCCTGTTTTCTTCGTGTTACACTTTACATGCCGCCCGCTTTACAATCCGACTATTCTCCCGGGCACCGTAAAATTCGATACTCCGCGCCGTTGGACAACCGATCGAAACGGGAATCGGGTCGAGACGAGAATGGAAACGAGAATCGGAACGACCCCGTAACCGGGGGTTTGTTATCCGCTAACGCGACCCGGGATCCAGGCCGAAGGGCAGATTAGAGGAGAAGATCGCGTAAATGATGCTCGTTAGAGACCGGTCGGGATGGATAGATCGGTTGGAAATAATTCTGCAGGTTTTTGCAGCAGGGTAGAAGGTCGTTAGACCCTCAGCCACGTGGTTTTTCCAGGCCATGCGTCGACTCGCGAAGATAGATGACCCACTGAGATTTCGGTGTCGCAGCCTCCGTTCCTACGAGGTGTCATCCGAGAGCAGCGGACTGTTTAACGCATTTCTCCAGCAACCTGGGGTATATACTTTCTCTTGCACTCTCGATAAGTTTCGGATCGTTTGCGCGGCAGGAACGGAACACGAGGGCCGGATGCGAGGTCCGGGCTAAGGAAGGATGTTGCGGGGTTATTACTGGTCGGGAAGAAACGCGATGATAAATTCGATGGGGTTGAAGGCTGCGTTATTACCAGTCGAGTCGAGTGTTCGTACGAATTATCGTATCGTCGTCGAGTTAACTCGCTTATTGCAGTCTAGGATTCAACCCGGGACGCGTACGCGTCTGGAATTAGACGAAGGGAGGATCCGGATGGGAAGCAGGAGACAGGGCAATGATATCGTGAGTGGCGAAAAATGATACCGGCTCGATAATCATAATACTTGAACGTGGATGGACGGAAAAATGGACTGCGGCTGAGAGAGTGGGGGATACAAGAGAGGGTTGCAAGCACCTATTGTGCTCCTAGGACTGATTACTCTTTGATTTCGTCCGAACCTTGTAGATTTACCCCGCACAAAGGACGACCGTGTTAATTCAGCAGAGAAATGGTAGATAAGGGACTCGATCGGACGTAAAGATTGCGGTTATATTTATATTTAACCGGCTGCATATGACCACTTTTACGACGTCATATAAACAGTAGAATTTACTATCGGAACTTGCATCAACGTTTACCAAGAATTTGCTATCGAGACGTAATCGGATTTCGAGTATTCTTGGCTATGAAGCAGTCGGGATGACGTGTTGAACGCGACTTGGTTCGCAAAGGGTCAACAGAGAGTAATTTTATCGTTTGAACGTTGTTTGCATTGCAACTTGTGCTCGTCGTTGAATTACAAGGTTCAAGGATGTACTTAAAAGACTATAAAAGGGGTGGATTATCAATGTAATTATTAACACCTTCGTCTACGATATCGTGTGAGACACGTGGTGAGGATATCGGACCAAACATGAGTATCACGTGTTAAGGACGTGATTTGTAGATTGGGTCGAACGTAAACAACACGGGTGAGGCACGTGGTTAGTTTTCACCGATATTTTTTGGTCGAAACTTGTCTGTCGAGGCAAGTTCCAACTTGTCAGTCAAATTGCAGGACAAGTGATTAATAATTTAAAAAAAAAATTAGAGAGTCTGTCATTATTCATCTTTAGATCTTGCGATGATCTTCAAATTAGTGCATTCTACAACTTACAAAGCGTATGAATTTGTGTCGAGTTTGTTCAATTCTTTCTCCACAAAATTTATTTATTTATTTATTTATTTATTTACCTAGATGAGAAATCCACGTGGCACTAGCATGAGACATGTGTAACGTATCGGTTACGTTCGTGAGAAATCGGCGATCTTGTCGGATCAGAGTGACAGTTCCCAGCTAATCGCTTACCAGATCGGTCGAATTTTCAAATATTTGTATCGCGGCCTCTGACTTAGGGAGTTATGCAAATTACACGCGGTCGGGAGGCTCGTGGGTAAATAAAATTTATCATGCGCGGATCGAAGCCGCGCGAGGCGGATGGGGTTGCAGTCTCGGAAGCACGTGGCACACGTGCCTGCATAATTTACTCGCTATTTGTATCTTGCGCTTTCTTCACAGACCCCGCGTTCGCGCACATGGAATGATAATTTTGAGTTTAACCTGGCGCACAGTGCCTCGTAACTTTTCATCGAACGCAGATTTGCCTATTCAAACAAATCACGTAGCGGACGAGCGTCCTTCCATGGTGGAAGGACGGTCCACGAACTTATGCACCCCCTTCCTCCATTTGGGTGGTCCCTCTACAATCCTGTCCTTGTTTTTCCCTGCTTTTACGTTTATCCTTTATCTCGAAATTTATATGAAAGCTCTAGATTTTGCCTTTTCATAACAACTTCTCTTAATCCCCCAAGATGGTTTCGATTTTATGCAATTTGTAGCTATTGGTATTCAAGATCGAATAAAATAGAAAATCGTCAATTAATTTCTACTTACATTTAGTTTATTTATTACTATTTATTATCGTTGCACTATCGTCTAATTTGAATTATTGCTTTGAGTAGAATTACAGTTTTCGCTAATTATTTCCAAAAATGTCCAACAGAGGGAGAACTTATTTGAAATGGACATTAAGTCCAGGTAATAAAGCTATTCCAATTTTATTTAAAATTTCTTCTATTTCCTGTCAACATGGTCTAATATCATTTCCTGAATTTGTAGTGGATAGAATATTATATACATCGGAATTTTCCGCTTTTTATAATTTCGATAATTTCACGTTTACCATAACCGCGATAATAAAAAGATCGGTGAATTTTTGACCGCTTTCTTGAAAATAATTCGGTGCTTAAGGGGTTAATTATATACACCTGCCTGCCAGCGCACGTACACAGCCACCTTCACCTACATACGAACTGCGAGCCACATTTTTTATCCTGACGTCTCAACCTATAATTTGCCACAGCCTTAAGTCCATCAAGATCGTACTTTCTAATTCAATTCCTGCGATTAGCCCGTGAATACTCGTTATTCCGTAATTAGCGTAACCAACGACGCTAATACTCATTGCGGGCACACACGACACACGTCAAACGCGGATCTATCTTCGTCAGCGTTTTAATGATACTTCACAGCGCACGTTACCGTTCCAATCGATCAACCTTTTTTCTTTTTCCCTTCCACTATTTTCATCAGTGTCACCTTTCGATCGAGGGTCGGCCGCGATCGTAATTACTCGGTCGTCTCGCGCGACAATACCCGCGCCTAAATCAGCAGGCATTAGTCCTAATCACTGCCATTCATAACCAAATTCGACTTCGTTTCGAGCCACGGGGCATTCCTAATGTCCCAGCGTCCCCCTTTCACGCCTCATTTTCCGTCGTCCCAATTTCGCCCTCACCCTCTTCGCTGCTCCTTCGTGTCCCACCTCGCGACCTTGTCGTTATTCTTTCCGTCGTCGATAGCCGGCGGTAAAAATAGCCCTGCTGGCCTCGACGGAGCTTCAAAGTCATCGCGAGACCGAGTCGATAATAGTAGGCCAGCATTTCTAATAAACAAACGCACCGCCATAATTTCCCCGGGATGCTACCCCCGATCGGCCGGATAGCAGGACGCGTGACGCGCCGATATTATAAATAATTTTTTCCACCGGCGCAGGGACACATTAGCGGCCGGAACCGTGAGCAGGGTCATATTTCACGTTTTCCAATTTCCTCGTCGAGTATATTCGTGGAGCTACGGCCTCGTCGGGGCAGTCCTTTTCTCCACGGACCCTTTTTTTCCCTCGCGGAGGTTCCACCGGCACGCAGGGACGACCGCGTCCGCTCGAAAGTGACGGATTCGAGGGTACCCGCGATATCGGATAAAGTGCGTGCACGGGCAGATAAGAAAGGCAAAAGGGGCCACGTGGCAGAGGATAAGCCGGAGACGAATGGGCCAGTCACGCAATTTCACGTCAAACAGAGCTTGCACACCCTGCAACCCCCTCCGGGCTAGCTCGGCGACCATCTTACGGACGGAACCGTTGCGGTTCTTACCCTCTTCGCACGTTTCCGCACCTGGCTCCCATCCCAAAAACACACGGCCACTCCACGGATCTTCAGCTGAAGGATTAGCCTCTTACTCATGGCCCGACCGACACCACTGTAAATGTTCACGGGAATGTCCGTTGTTGCGTCGTTAGGCTTCCGCTGGACGTGGCAATTAAGCGGATAGACAAGGATCTCTTGATAAGAAATATGTCACTTGACCTTTTACGACGCGATCTATCCTAAATGCTTCTTTCGTGACATCTAGGACTTTGGCGGAAAGATGAAGATTGACGATGGAAGTATCTAGGTTATAGCGAGTGGGTTAATCCTAAGGCGATTTAAGGAGAGTCAAACGGTGTTCATGGTCCGAGAGGTAATAATATTTTGCTAAACAGGGGCTGACCATTAGTAAATTAGGTGGAATTAACTTTTCTTCTTAGTGTGCATGTAAAATGTAGTCTTGAAACACGTCTAAAATTATTTGCATTCGTAACAGATTATCGCGTGTAATTGTTTATAGGTCTATAATCGAGCGTTTATTCGCTCTCTTGGCTTCTAGATCAAGATATGGTATAAAACAAACGATCTCGTTTCATTTCCCCAATATTCTGCCCAAAATGTGACCCGAGTTCCCTGACCAAGTCCAACTACCTGCCAAAGGATCATCCGCGTTGTCCCACAGAGCGATCCACGGTTCGTTACCCTCGATCGCGTGAAAACGGTGGCTGGGCGTAATCGCGCCACGGATTGCAGAAATCCTCGTCGCGGGTCGGAAATATTTGAGAGAGAGGGCTTGAGAGAGCGAGAAACCCTTTTTATCGTTCCCTGAACGGAAAGGGAGAGGCGTCGTCGCGTTTGACCTGGTTCCTGCCAACTTATTCCGGGCTCTCTCCGGGGGGTGGAAGCCGTGATCTTCTTGAAAACAGTCGCTGCTCCGGAAGACGAGATTTTCCGGAGCGTTCCCCTCCGGGAGACGAAAGAAAGGGCCCTGTGCCGGAAACGGGAATAATATGTGCACGGGTCGCGTGTAAATTTCCATCGCCGTGTCTCGTCGCGGTGGCTTCTTACTTTCTTCGTGCCAAGCGACGTGTGAGCCCCGTAGCACCGTCGCGCTAGTGTCGCGCTGCGCCGTGCACCCGTGCGCAGCTCGATCGGCGCGCATGCGCGATTGTACTCGCGAGTACCGCGCTGCCGTAGTAATTCGCGTCTTCGAGAGACGCGACCAGCGTAGGAGAAATCGATGCGGCGATATTGTTAGGATTTTATTGCATCGTGACACGCGGGTAACCGCCGGGGATGGTATATAGTTACGAGCCGGAGATTCGTGTTTACGGGTCCAAACTGTCCGGTAAATTGACACACGACCACGCCGGGGTGTTCCGTTTTCGGTGCACCGGCCCCTGGCTCTTTTGCTGCGATCAGGAACATCGCGGAAAAGTGTCGATGCTCTGCCAGTTTCATTTCCGAGGACCACCGTGAACGGTGTTTTATCGCCTGCTACCTTCGAGTATGATTGCGCTCCCGTGTTTGGTTATGGCCGCGTATCGTTGCCAGGTCGCAATTGCTTTTCCGGATTCCCACGCGATTTAGGGGATCGCGGCTTTCGGGGATTAATTCTCCAGGATTTTCCGATCGTTTCACCCAGCACTCGGAATTTCCAACTAATTTTTGGCACGGGCTGATTTTTTTTGTCGTTTCGAAAATTAGTTCGTTCGAAGTGGGGTAAAAACTGGCTCTGGATCCATATACCCTGGCTAGTTTATTGCTAGTAACTTTTTCACCTGACCTTTCGCGCATCTCATATTCCGTCGATGTCGATTATATCGATATCGATTGATTATACAACGTGCAGTGCATTAAATGGAATATTTCAATTTATTGCAAAATAGAATAATTTATTTGGGATGTCCGATTATACGATGTTTTACAATAACAATTATCAAACGCACATACGTGGAATATTAAACAACGAATATTTTATGTATACAAGTATATTAATATGTATTTTTACCACAATTTATAATATCATCGGATTATCCGACCATGAGAGTCCGGTCCCATAAGGGTCCTAAGCTATACCCAATGCGTAGAGCACGAGCGTTTGCTCGTGCAGTGAATACAAATCTAATTACTCACAGCGTAATAGATTCATTAGACTTCTAACACAATCGTAAAGATAAACCATGGGAATTTTCGTAATTTTTGTTTCATTGGAATCCCTAGATCCCAATTAATCGGTAAACTTTCAATGAAATATTCCACGACGAATGTTTCCACGACAGGGACGAATTAAGGAACGAGTAGGCCCCTGGCGATTATATTATTCGAGCCCCACGAAGGAATTTGTAAGAATTGTTTCCATTCATCGTAATATTAATATTAACGCGAAATAAAAATAAAAATAAATTTTTTCCACGTACATTTAAGTTAATTCCTTTGTTCCTGTTATTAAATTAATTTTTTACGCAATTTATTAACGATTACCGGGATTGCGTATACCGGGATTGAGGTATTCGTATTCCACAGTTACCATAAACCGGAAGCAAAAATGCGGGGAGAAATTGGCTGATTGTCAGTGGGCACGAGTTGGAATCGGCCCTATCGTTTCCACTAAAACCATCATTCCTATCTTTTTTTCTTTCCATTAGCGCGGCTAGGCTCGCGGAACGGTTGTCGCGGTCGATCGAGTCTCGGTCGCGTTATTCCGGCAAATTATCCGGCAATATAAACCGTGTTAAATGGTAATCGTTCGATCCCTTATCTGTGCCGCGTTTCGAGCTGACATTACCGGCAATTACGATAGGCATCGTGCCTGGAGGTCGCCGGTGACGCGGATCGGCTGTAAAAGCTCGCTCGTTCTCTCTGCCTGCATTTTTTCCGCGTCTCTCTCCCTTTTGCTGGCCGTTGCTTGGTCCCCGACGCCGTTACTGTTCGCCAACGCACTAACGTGGACACGACATACCGTCGACCTCGAACCGCGTTCACCGTGCACGCGTATGTGCGTGCGGACTGCGTGACATCTCTGTCATGCGTTACGGGCCTGTGGGAATGCGGATGCCCGTGGTTTCCCGCTGACTTTCATATAACCAATGCGAAATTAGCCTGCGCGTGGCGCGGCTGTCCGAAACAAATCCGCCGCTGAAATTTCAATTGTCTCCCGAATCGCTATCGCGACACACGGCTCGCCGCAGATTTTAGGGTAATTTTCGAAAAATGTACAAATTTCCAGACCTTTCTTCTGGATCGTCTTCGGTTTAACCCCTGACGCTGTAACGATGACAGAAGTTTGGTTCGTTATAGGCTTTTGACAGCAAATTGCGCGAAAATAATTATAATTAATATTTTTATACACCTTAGGGCTGATGTATTGGCTCTTCATTTTTAATATAAGTTTCACTTATGGAAAATGATACTTTCCTTTTGTTATTTTGTTAAATTACACGATAAAGTGAGAGAAAGAATACGAAAATATCTTCCTTGTATAATTATCAATCATAGGGGCCTTATCTCCTACCTTTTAACCCTTTGCACTCGAGAGACGCGTCTCTCAGTCGCCACTTAATCAGATTCTAAAGATGGATGTTAATTAATATATCAAATTTACAATTACCCAACGATGCGTGGAATATCGAAGTAAAATAATTCTATATCTCAATTTGTATATGATTTCTTATTTATCGTTTTAGAAATATCGTCGACTTTATGACAGAAAGTTTTCAAATTACTATTTTTCTGTAACGAAAAAATCGCCGAGTCCAAAGGGTTAATATCTCGAAATAAACTATTTATTATTCAAGATTTTAGGGGACACGTGGTATCTCTGTTTTAGAGCTTTTCGAAGAATATTATTAGGGACGATATCGTCAAACGAGGAATTTTTAATCGAGGATTTAAAGACAGCCTCTGAACACATCGCTCGTCACCACTGATACCGAAATTCACGATGTCTGTTTTAATTTAATCTTCAATTAATTAATAAACATTGCTCTATTTTTATCTCTGTCTATTCATCGCATTGTCCGATAATTCGTTATATTCCGAAAATAATGGAAATTATACCGTGGCAGTTAACGTGTGAACCGTGCTAACGATAATTCCACGGTGAAATAAGCGCGATCGAAAATAAATAGGAATTTCGTATTAATTTCTGCGACGGTTAACACAGATAGCTCGATGGCTATAGCTGCCATCGTTATAGTTACCATTTAATCGCGTTGTTGACATTCTAATCCCACCTCGAGATAATATACTCCCCCGTAACGACGTTCTAATAGCCAGCCAAGGCTCCGTCGAGGATAATAACGGCCGCGGCGAAATTTCTACGTATTCTACGATTCGTTTCGTTACACGTCGACGAAAATGGGGCGAACGATTGGCCGATCGCGATAATCTCGTAAGCCGGGCCGCCCTTCGGCTAGGGAAAAAAGGGCGCGGAAGACGACGCAACGGGATTAAGAAACACGGTCCCTGGCGTACGTCGGATTTGCATGAACGCGGGGAAATTAGGGCAACCACGGCTGGCTTGAATTGTATTAAATCGAGCCGCGTCTCTCCCGGAAGCCAAATGGGAATCGGTGTCCAATTACGAGCGTCGTACCGCGCTGTAAGCGGGTCACAGGTCTGCCTTGTCCGCCCCTGTGCATAGAAGTCACGTGACAACCCCGTCCGTGCTGCTCTTTTGCCCGGTATTTTCCTATCGCCGTGCAATTTTCAGCCAACTTTTGATTTACGGTAATCGTCATCGTAGGTAGAACGCGTGGTAGAACGGCTGATTTGAATTTCAAGAGTATCGCGAGGAATATGATTTCACGGCTAGGATGAGGTTCCCGGTAATACCGCTAACAACAACCACTTCTCTCGTTACCGTAGAATTACAGTTTCTCCAATAGAACCCTGTCTTTCTCTCTCTTTCTCTCTTCCTCTCTCTCTCTTTGTCGACTACACTCTCCGATGCAACTGTACAATTTTCCTTCGACGGATCGATAGTTTTAGTCGTTCGCGTAATGACGAGGTTAGGTCCGATTTAAATATGGCCGCCGCACCGTGGGGCCGATGCGTCAAAATGCGATAGAAAGTTATTTTAAAAGAGATTGCTTTCGATGAAACATTTTTTTCTCCTATAGTTAATTAGGATTACGAAGCATGGTATATATACTACCCTTTTTTCAAACATTTGTCCATTTTTATCCATTTTTTACAGGACTATGTGGCTTTGAAGAAGTCGAGTTCAAAATTACCTCTCTTATGAACGATATGTTCATTATAATTGAACGGTGAATGATACAATGAAATAACTTAATATCGAGTTTCAATATATTTTTAGTTATACCCATTTGAATAGGTTAATTTTTCATTTCAGGGTTTATTTTTATGACATTTTAAAGCTTCCAATAGTTCCGTTTAAGAAGAGATCTTTTATGCAGTTTAATAATTTAGCGTTATCCTGACTAAAGTTGCCATTCTCGAATCTCTTGAATTTCATTCAGAACACTGGCTGGAAGCGTGTAGTACCATTTAAGGAAATAAGTTCGAGAGATTCTTTCCGTGTATTTCGTGTCATATTCATCCACCACCAGTGATATGGTCGTTCAGTTGCCATTCTTAGATTCGTGAATTTCGTACAGAAGATGTACCATAGTTTCGTTTAAGGAGAGACGATCTAAAGTGATTTACCAAAATTACCATTTTTAGATCTCATCTATAAAAGAAAATATTCGAACCTGCATCAATATTCTTCTTTTTTCACATTCTCGAATCGCTTGTTGATCGCTAGAAGTACTTACTTTTGTACCCTTCCTTTGCCTTTCTTATCCCCAGAATTCCCTTCTTGAAGTTATTAGATTGTTTCTTTTATCGTCGAAATTCTTCCTCGCTCGGAGAAAATGGTTTCTCTCGTTACTAGAATTCTCCCTAACATTCCTCTCGCGATAGGATTACTTGCCCGAATGTGGAAATTTTTCCGAGTCTCAATTTCATCAAGATAGGACGTGTAACCTAGGACGGTATTACCGAAGAGAAGAAGAAGAATCCTCTGATATATTATTTTCCATCACCATGGTCGAAGACGGTCATCGTCCAGGGAAGTAGCTGGAACTAGACACGAGCTCCCACGCAAACATCTACGATCGTTGGATATTCGAGAGAAACGATTTTCGAGAAATCGGTCACTGACCATACTCGCGATCATGGTAATCATCGCGACGAGTGATCGGGGAAATGGTAATCGGTATCGTAGGGTAGCTTCACTCTTCCTTCGCAGGAATTAGGTACTTCGTCGATTGGGACTTCTACTCTTCCTCTGCAGGTAGCTTTAGTTTTCGTTAGCTTTACTCTTCTTTAGCTTTACTCTTCCTTCGAGCACTTCGTCAATCGAGACTTCTACTCTTCCTTTGCAGGTACCTTTATTCTTCCTTCGAGCACTTCGTCAATTGAGACTTCCACTCTTCCTTTGCTGGTAGCTTTTCTTCTTCCTTAGCTTTACTCTTCTTTAGCTTTATTCTCCTTTCGAATACTTCGTCAATCGAGACCTCTATTCTTCCTCTGCAGGTAGCTTTATTCTTCCTCAGCTTTACTCTTCCCTTGAGTACTTCGTCAGACGAGACTTCTACTCTTCCTTTGCAGATAGCTTTATTTTTCCTTAGCTTTACTCTTCTTTAGCTTTACCTTTCCTTTGTAGATAGCTTTATTCTTCCTTAGCTTTACTCTTCTTTAGCTTTACTCTTCTTTAGCTTTACTCTTCCTTTGCAGATAGCTTTGTTCTTCCTTAGCTTTATTCTTCCTTAGCTTTACTCTTCTTTAGCTATATTCTTTCTTTGCAGATAGCTTTATACTTCCTCAGCTTTATTCTTCCTAGGCTTTTGCTCTTCTTTAGCTTTACTCTTCTTTAGCTATATTCTTTCTTTGCAGATAGCTTTATACTTCCTCAGCTTTATTCTTCCTAGGCTTTTGCTCTTCTTTAGCTTTACTCTTCCTTTGCAGATAGCTTTATTCTTCCTTAGCTTTAATCTTCCTTAGCTTTAATCTTCCTAAGCTTTATTCTTCCTTCGATCACTTTGTCAATTGAGACTTCTACTCTTCCTTTGCTGATACCTTTATTCTTCCTCAGCTTTACTCTCTATTCGAGCACTTCGTCAATCAAAACTCCTACTCTTCCTCTCCAGACAGCTCTATTCTTCCTCATCTTTAATTCTTCCTGCGAGCACCTCGTCAATCGAAACTTCTTCCCAGGAATACCGGTCACTGGTCGTTTCACTGACCAGATTCGTCGACCAATTTCCCAGGAATGGTACTCGAATGGTACCTGGCAGCTGAGCGCTGCAGATGAAGCTTACGGTACCTTTAATAAGCCGCACGAGTACGCGTAGCATCGGATTCCTTATCGATAATGCAGCATAACGCGACGAGTGACTCGGCAGAAGCTCGAGTAGCCAAAGGTCCGAAAGTTCAATTAGAAACGCAGGAACTATACCTCAGTACCGGTCGAGGACTGTCGACCAGCGCTACCATGCTCCCACTCGGAAGCTCCTGTACCCTGCAGGTCCCTGGAAGTAATCGGGTGTGTTCATTTAACAACCGGCCAAGCTTATCCGAGCTCGCAATTAACAAGATGCATTCACGGTGGACGCCAGAGCGGAGTGGAAATGGCTGTTCCCCCGTAAATCCCCGTCCCGCGAAATTTCCTCTCGCAGGATGTAATAAAAGAAAGCGGCGAGTTTTCGGTAACCCCTGTAACCGCTAACTTCATCGGGTCAAAATGAAGACAGAGACGGGGAACGCGACAGTCGGAGGACCAGAGAGAGAAAGAGAAAGAGAGAGGGAGCACGAGTAAAAAGACAACGAAACGAAGGAGGAAAAAAATTGAAATGGGCGGGCCATTGCCAAGATAGTTTCGAGAGGAACACGTGCCAAGGCTGAGCTTCCATCGATGTCACTGGGTCGGTTTCCACGGTTTCGACGAAATTCGTAGAAGGTATAAGAGAAAAAGTGGAGAACGAGCTAACGGCGTTGACTTCCGTTGCGGAAAACGCGTCGTAGTTCCCTCGAGAAGTCGCCATAACGATTCACCCTATGGTCTGTTAATGGTCCAAGTTAGGTGAATTTCCATCGTGCCCAGCGTCGCTGCAGATACGAATCTTCGAAGTCGTCGAAGAACTCCGCGAGAGGGGGAGAGAGAGAGGGAGCCACGGCTGCGTTTGAAAGCGGGGATGAGCAAATCAACGATACGATTCTTCGGGGTTCCTTCCTGGGGCCTCTCCCTTCCAGTATCGTTCGCCAATTTTCTGTCTCGATTAATTGCAAAGATAATGCCGGAGAATATACACACGGATGGTCCTGGCGGCTCGCAAGATGGCTGCTGGTCCGCGATCGAACGTTCCCTCTATCTTGGGGGCCGCTCGCCCCCCCTCGGGGTGGTTAATCGAAAGACCTATGATAACGAGGAGCGCAGGGGACAGGGTGGCGGCGAGAGTAACGGCGCGAAATTACGAGATGCATTAGCGTGACACGAAAGAGCAATTCTCGATAACAGTCAGCGGTCACGTCCGCGCGAAGCCAACGTGTAATCGCATTATAAATTCACGGGGAAATAATATATTGCGATGGCGGTTGGGTGTAATCGGGAGAGGTGTTGTTAAAGGCGACGATAAAGGTGACGGTTAAAGCGAGGAGGAGGAAATCTGGCTGGCTGGATTTCTAGATTGCGGATCTCGCTGACGAGTTGCAGGGTTGTCTCGTTGGTTTCGGTGTCTAATGCACGGCCACTTTGGTCACGAGTATCCTCGTTGGTGGCTAAGTCGGTTGCATTTACTGCTGGGAGCTTGGCAGAAGTCAGCTGAGTCACGCGATAGTCTTCGTCACGCGTTGACCATGTTTTATGAGTTAGTGCTTGTTGGTTATACCCAGGAATCTCGTAGCGACCAAGGATTACACGTGGAGAGAAGCATGACACTTGACTGCTGTAGAACAGTTACGTTGCGAGTGAGGTAGAACGCGAAGCTTGAAGAAATACTCGAAAAGAATGCTAGAGGCGTTTCTGTCGCCTTCGTTGCGAAGACTCTAGGGAAATTATATTCCCAACAGTGGTACAGAGTGTTTGGGTCTTGGTCACAAGTATCTTCTATGGCTAAGTCAATTGCATTTGGTGCTGGGAGCTTGGCAGAAGTTAGGTGAGTCTTGGTATGTGGAGTTAGTGGTACTGTGTGTCTAATTATAAATCTAATTATAAATTAATAAGCTTAAATTACTTAAATTCGCGTTACGTATACTTCGTGTGGCCCGAAACAATTCGTCTTCTTCCATTTTGACCTAGGATAGCTGCAAGATTTGACATCCAGATATGTAATAGAAATTTAAGAGAGTAGATGATGAAGATTCAATTTTGATGATACCTGTGTTACACTCGATGCAATCAATAAATAAAATAAAAGATAGCATCGGTGAAAGTAACTATAGCAAATAACGGGTTCTCTCACAACCCTCTCCAATAAGACACGTCAATAACCATATTTTAACTTGCTAAATATTAAAATTACGTATTCACAATCTCCATTTCTTAATCCTGGCAAACATGTAGATTTCACGACAGCGAAACGTGGCTACTTAAAACCTGAAAGTATCGTTCCCCTAGGTTAGAGTCAGACAAAGTATGAACTTACCCAACGAGCCACCCCTACAGCCTATATACCTGTATACATGTTCATATGCATATACAAGTGACTATAAGAAAATGACAGGTCGATATATGTCGGTCGATGAGGCGTGTCTACGCTTGAGTCTCTGTTTACCTCGATTTTGAGCAACACTGATAATTTTGCATCAGACCAAATACATTCACAGTGACAATGCTCGTGAATCTTCCCCTAAGGTAGAAGAAAGGTACCACCCGCGTGTACATGTCCTCGGAATGCTTTATAGCGGTTTATTACGGAAGTTTGTAACGAGTTACGTGACGAGTGCTACGCGTAGAGTCGTTCTTCAACATGGCGGCACCTTCTGCAAGAAATTCGCTAGTTCCACGGCTGTCAAAGATTCACCGCGCACCATTCGATTACCATAAGCTCTTCCATCACGTTTCGGGCAGTTAGCGTCGTCGATTCTTCAGCGATATCTTCAGGTCTATAAACCCCGATTCTCACCTTCCATATTTAATCGTCATCCCCGTTCTCGCGCCCCCTTTGTCGCTGCTCCACTCATCCTGCTCGCGTTCACCGGTGTACTTCTGAAAAGATGGCAGTGGAACAGCCATTAATTCGACTTGATACGAAACGTTATAAAGAGACGCGAAGATTACCTATGGAATATATACAGGGTTTCCTATTTCGATATTTCTTCAATTAAATTCGCTTCAAAAAATGTTTCTAATGAAACTTACCCCTGCTTCAAGAGGGATATTTTATAATTCGAAGAATAATACTTCGAAGATCAAAATATTATGGATCAATGAATTCAACTTGAAGTGTAGTTCGTAAAAAAATATACAGGATCTACCACATAAATTTTACCCAAAATTTATGGCTGTTATAAGATGTCCATCTTGAAACGGGGTAAATTTCACTTGAAAAATTTGTGGCACTTGTAATTTTGGAAATAATCGAATGCGAAACTTCAAGGGAATATATAGAGGGTGTCCCATTTTGATATTTCTTAAATTAAATTCGTTTCTAAATATGTTTCTAATGAAACTTACCCTTGCTTCAAGAGGAATATTTTATAATTCGAAGAATAATACTTCGAAGATCAAAATATTATGGATCAATGAATTCAACTTGAAGTGTAGTTCGTAAAAAAATATACAAGATCTACCATCTAAAATTTTACCCCAAATTTATGGCTATTATAAGAAACAGGGTAAGTTTTACTTGAAAAATTTGTTGAAACTTATAATTTGGGAAATAATAAAATGAGACACCCTATATATATGTACATAGGTAAAGGAAGATAGGAGAAGGTAGCATTTATGAATGAAAGCATCTATAAATTTTATACCAATTATAGTGTAATATAATAAATATAGTACAATAATATACTTGCTGTTATAAATTATAATTATTTCTTTCAAAATTATGGTGTTCCTTCATATAACCTAATATTTGTACTCTCTTTTGGGAAATAAACAGCGCGCCATTTTTATTTTTTCCAATAATTCATTGTATCCCAAGAACAATGAAAATTACATCATGACAGTCAACGCGTATTAACTTTGTGGGGGTCCTCTCCCCCACCATCGCTTGAAGTTGACTGTTGCAGGTATCCTCGGTCGTAGATAGCTAGAAGGGACGTTAGGAAAAGGAAGGGATGCGTTTCGTCCAGGGCCTGCTAACGGACTCATCGGTAAGGCTTGCTTAGCAGGCCCTTGCCTTAGACACTGAGGATACTATTGGAAAAACGGGAAGTTATATATATAGGAAACTGAGAGTTTCCCGAGGACTTGCGGGGAAGTCCTTGAAGGCGGAATCCATCTAGTGGCGAGGGCGAGAATGATGGTCGCTACACCTTCTTCGTCGTGTTAGGTTCAGTATCAAAGCTACCAATTCGAGCACGCCATTGGGAATAAAATGGAATAAAATGTATAAATTATCTACCCATCTCGCACCACGTTATAGTTTGGAAAAAAATTCTCGACCGCGTTCTGCTTGCGTGAAAAATGGCGGCATTCTAACCTGAATACACCTCCGCTCGTGTTCTTCCTGCTGCTTCGTGTGTTGGCCGCAGCGAAATTCGCGATAGCGTTTCAATTACGAGCCGCAGCGGAATGTCGCGGCACGATTATAAATATTTCGCAGGGAAAAACGATTCGTAACGATTTTCTACGGCAAAGGGAATGATTACGCGCGTTTCCGGTTATTACGATTCCGGGAACAAGTGCATAAGTATGACGCGTGTACGGCTGCACGGATGTGTGCGGGCGGTTGTGTGAATCTCGTAGGGTTCTGTACAGGTCGACTTGGCAGGGTATAAAAGGGGTTCGCTGAGTCGCCATCCTGTCTGGGTCATCGCGTGCTTTCTACAGCACCCTCTTCTGCCGCAGCCCTCTGCGATCACTCTTTCTCTCTTCGTTGCAGGTTACACGTCGCGACATGGAAATAATATGGCGCATTATTATCGTATCGGATTAGATGCGGCTGATTCGACACCTTGCAGATAGAGGCGCTGCCGCTTTAAGTCGGGGAGTAGCGGCTCCTCGAGCTTCCGGTTCCTCCGGGCGAGATATTTTTGGCGCGTAGGGTGACGGAAATGTCCGATTATTCTTTGTTAATTATTCAATCGGCGTAGATCGGGCTTTCAAAGTAATTTAATTGCGTTCTTTATCGCACCCAATTCCTTTTCTTTTTTATTCTTGTTAGCGTTATTTTAGAAATTTTTTAGTACTGTCAGCGTTATTTTTTTAATTTTTTGGAAATGACCGATTATTCTTTGTAATTCGTTTAATCGGCGTAGATCGGGGTTTCAAAGTAATTTAATTGCGTCCTTCATTGCACCTAATTTCTTTTCTTTAGTGCTCTTGTTAGTGGTTATTTTAAAAATTTGTTAGAGTTGTCAGCGTTATTTTTTTAATTTTTTGGAAATGACCGATTATTCTTTGTAATTCGTTTAATCGGTGTAGATCGGGGTTTCAAAGTAATTTAATTGCGTCCTTTATTGCACCTAGTTTCTTTTCTTTAGTGCTCTTGTTAGTGGTTATTTTTCAAATTTTTTAGAGTTGTTAGCGTTATTTTTTTAATTTTTTGGAAATGACCGATTATTCTTTGTAATTCGTTTAATAGGTGTAGATCGGGGTTTCAAAGTAATTTAATTGCGTTCTTTATCGCACCCAATTCCTTTCCTTTTTTATTCTTGTTAGCGTCACTTTTTAAATTTTTTAGTACTGTCAGCGTTATTTTTTTATTTTTTTGAAAATGACCGATTATTCTTTGTAATTCGTTTAATCGGCGTAGATCGGGGTTTCAAAGTAATTTAATTGCGTCCTTCATTGCACCTAATTCCTTTTCTTTAGTGTTCTTGTTAGCGTTATTTCTTCAATTTTTTAGCGTTGTCAGTGTTATTTTTTGAAGTTTTCGGAAATATCCAATTATTCTTCGTAATTCGTTTAATTGGTGTAGATCGGAATTTTAAAATAATTTAATTTATTATTGCACCCAATTCCTCCTTTTTAGTATTTTTGCTAGCATTGTTGTTTCAATTTTCTTGTATTGATGTTAGCGTCATTTATTGAACTTTTCATAAATTCAAAGTAGTTTAATTGTGTTTTTTGTTGCAAATAATTTTTGTGTTTCCTTTTTGTGTTATCGCTATTGTTACTTTTTCCAACATTTTAGTGTTATTGTTAATGTAGTTTTATGAATTTTTTCGTAATACTTTTAGTTTTCAGCACTATTTTTATTTCCACATTCGTAGTATTATTTTTATTTCAATTTTTCTAACGTTATTTCCAGTTCATATTATTTTTTCAATTTTTCAACGTTACTTGAATTTTCTTAAGACGAAATACTTTTACGAAGGACATCCTTCCCCATTGATTACCTTTGAAATAAGTATGTTTGAGCTCGTAACGCGTCTATTAACGCTGTCCAAGGGTAGTTCTACGGACAGATCGATTAATACGCTTTAATAGTTGGGACGAGCAGCTTGAAATATTAAACCAGTCGACCCGATTTTCCCTGGAACACGTACGATTCGCGTGTTGGACTCGCGACACGAGTTTGAAACGTCAGAAGCTAGCCAAAATTTTCACGTAATCAGGATCGTGCATTCGAAATCGGTCGTGAGAGCACGTTGGCCGTGAAGTTACGATAAAACATCGAAATTATGGCACAGGGTGATGATCCTCGTTGCATTTTAATCGATACACTCGCTGTACTACCTCGTCCACTTTAAACCCTCTGACTCTCGGCGCGAAATTACTGACCCGCGTAACGACGACTTTCTTCGTTCTTTCTTTTCTCTCATCGCGTTTGCATCGATTCGTTGAACGCCCGTGTAACTAGAATTCGTGCTGTAGAAGTAGTTACACGCGAGGAAAAAATTGATCGGCGTCGATGTAATTTGAGTCAGAATTTACGAGACGGAATAAAAAAGCCGGGGAATAAAAATCATACACCGCGAGGAGCAGCGATTTCGTGCGAAATATTAAAATATTATACGCGTGGCGGCATGTGACAGATTCGTATATTTCCCGTAGGGCAGGCGAGTTCGTTTATCAATCTCATTTCGTAACAATTTATTCCCGGCGAATCGGGTCCTATTTCGTTGCACGAGATCGGTTACAGGAGGGAATAACTCATGGTTGACAAATGGTGCTCGATTATCAGATTTATCGTGCTTGCGAAAAATATTACCCGAAGAATCAGGGTCAGGACGGAATTGCCAGGCGAAAGAATGACGGGGTGTGTAAATTACCGCCGGTCAACGGCGGCAAGCAACTACTTTTCCCTTCTATGCTTAACGATCAACGGGGACGATCAACCTCCATGCCGGGACAGTGGAACTGGCGGGGCGACAGAGGGACTGATTGTGAGAGGGAAAGATAGAATGACAGGGATGCAGATAGACGGAGAAGCAGAGAGACAGAGAGACAAAGATACGGAATGACAGAGCGAGATACTGAGAGATACAAACAGACAGAGATACAGAAAGGAAGACAGAAGGAATTAGAATATAGAGAGACAGAAATACAGAAAGATAAAGATACAGGGTGACAGAGGGACAGAGAGACAAGGAGATAGAGATATACAAAGACAGATAAACAGAGAGTTAAGTAGGTTGAGATACAGAAATACAGAGATTTAAAAAGACAGAGATACAGAAAGACAGAAAGACAGAGAAACAGAGAGACAGAAAGGGAGATAGAAGGAGACAAAAGTCAGGAATGCAGAGATACAGAAAGACAGAAATACAGAAAGACAAAGATATGGAAAGACCGAGAGACAGGAAGACAAGGGGATAGAGATATACAAAGACAGAGAAACAGAATGACAAGGAGGTTGATATACAGAAATACAGAGATTTAAAAAGACAGAAAGACAGAGATACAGAGAGACAGGAAGGGAGATAGTTTGGGACGAAAGTCAGGAATGCAGAGGTACAGAAAGACAGAAATACAGAAAGGTAAAGATATAGAAAGACAGAGGGACAGAGAAACAAGGAGACAGAGATATGGAAAGACAAAGAGACAGAGAGGTTGAGATATAGAAATACAGAGATTCAAAAAGACAGAGATACAGAGAGGCAGAAAGGGAGATAGTCAGGGACAAAAGTCAGGAATGCAGAGATACAGAAAGACAGAAATGCAGAAAGGCAATGATATAGGAAGACAGAGGGACAGAGAGACAAGGAGACAGAGATATAGAAAGACAGAGAGACAGGGAGGTTGAGATATAGAAGTACAGAGATTCAAAAAGTCAGAGATACAGAGAGGCAGAGCGACGAAAGTCAGGAATGGAGAGATACAGAGAGACAGCAAGAGCGATTGAAGGAGATAAAAGACAGGAAAGCAGAGACACAGGAAGACAGAGATACAAAGAGACAGAAAGGGAGACAGACAAAAGACAGGACAACAGAGATACATAAATACAGAGATACATAAATACAGACCTACGGGAAACCAAAAAGACAGAGAGACGCAGGAACACAGAGCTGCAGAAAGATAGAGACACAGAGTACCAGCCACACGGAAAGACGGATATACGAAAAGCCAAAAATACAGAGAGAAAGAGTACACAGGGAGCGAGAAAGAGGACTCCAACGAATTTCCCCGATAATTGAAAACACAGCTGGGTAGAATGATTCGTGCGGGAGAGAATGGAACGGGGCTTGGAAAGCGGCGAACCCAAAAGTTCACGGGTCATCGGGAGCGATCCGTCGTGTAACAGGGCGGAAGTTCAAAGTTCACTGTGCCGACGAAGTTGTCGGACACGGCGCAGGATGTGCTTCGAATTTTAGAGTATCGTTGAGTGCGGATACTTTCGCAAATGTGTCCTGGCTAGGTCCAGGACGAGGGAGCGACCGTGAGGGGTGCCTGCGAAAGAGGGAGCGAGACGGCGAATCTCGATCGCGTTTTACGATCCATATCGATACGCTCCGCGGCTGACGGCACTGCAAACCGTACGTCTGTCGGCTGAATTGAATAATAAAACTTGCCGAATATTTAGTTCCGTTACATTATCTTCCAATCGAACGAACCCTCACCTTTCGCGGGCTGCGCCGATAAATTCCGGCTAACTCGTTCCAAGGTCGATAAACTTAACGCATTCGAGATCGGGAACGCGCTCCCCCGTTTCGAATTCTTTAATCGAATACAGGTAACGTGGTACTCGTGTGTCGTTTTCAAGCTTTTAGCTGACTTTTCAGCTCCCAATTAACGCTGGAACTACCAATAAGGTCTAAACGACTGGAATTTGGTTCTGACTGGAATTTCCATTTCTGCTGTTACTAAAAATGTATAGTTACTTTCGAAAACATCCGTGTTCACTCGTGTCGAGATTAATATCATTGATTAACATCATTCTCTTTTAAGATGGGTTTCTACTTGGAGGAGGTTCGAGGACTTCCTCGTAGGTTCTCCTATATATAGCATTTTCGGACATTTCAATAGTATTCCCGTCTAAGGTAGGGCCTGTTAGGTAGTCTTAGATGAGCACCATAGTAAGCTCAGGACGAAACGCATCCATTCCTTTTCTTTTCGGTCCTTCTAGCACCACCGTAGCACCGAGGATACCTGTCGCAACTGACTACAGAAACCATAGGGATCAAAGCCCCCCTAGCAAAATATTCTAATTACTAATTATTTATTCAATTTTAATTTTTTAATTTATAAATTTAATTCTTTAATTTTTTAATTATGGAATTTATAAA
>NW_016909734.1:207499-282270 GCF_001483705.2 Eufriesea mexicana
TTTAATTTTTTAATTTTTTAATTATGTAATTCACAAATTTAATTTTTGAATTATGTAATTTATAAATTTAATTTTTGAATTATGTAATTTATAAATTTAATTTTTTAATTTTTTAATTATGTAATTTGTAAATTTAATTTTTGAATTATGTATTTTATAAATTTAATTTTTGAATTATGTAACTTATAAATTTAATTTTTTGATTATGTAATTTATAAATTTAATTTTTTAATTTTAATTTTAATTTTTATTTATTGAATTAATTATTAGTAACTAATTATTCTTTAACTAGAAAGAAAATAATTGAAATACACATTAAGGACAATTATAAAAAGTTAATTAGATATTCTGTCGTTTTCTACGATTTTTAAGTATTTATCTCTTTATGTCAGAAGCTAGGTGTGCCAATATATATATATTCGTGACTGTATATACTTTAACTTCATAGTAATATTTGTTTAGATACTCATTAAAGATCGGTAATTACAGCGTCGAGCTTTTGCTCTCGAAATACTTCTTAGGTCTAGACTATATTTGAGGTTAGGTTTTGCGTTTGCGACGTCCCGAGCCATCCTCGTGGAAACTTCCGTTTTCTGCAGCTCCTCTTCTTCCGCGCTTCCGGCACCGTGTTTACAGGTGCCACGCAGGACACCCTGGTGCATCCTTTTATCATTCAATTATCCTTTATTATCGGCGTTATCCACGGCCGTATATCCCGTTGCGTGCCAAGAATTTATATCGTCTGAGAACGATTACGTAGTCTGTATACAAAATTCTGGATTCTGCCAGCTTTGGCCGCGTTTGCACCGCGTGTTTAGACTGCGAATGTGTGCGCCCGCCAGCTCTAGTCCTGAATGCGAACCTTAATCTCACTGTGGGCGGTCGACGGTGCTTTAGTTACATCAAAGTGGCAGTAAGCCACGGAAAATTACAGCTATGGGGTTTCAAAGCCGAAACTGCTTCTATATTACTCCAAGGATTCGCTCGGCTCGTAAACTTTTGCGACAAGTCTCGCTCGCACGCTCTTTCTCTCCCTATGATCTCCTGTTTTCCCTGTTCCACGTGATATTAGAAATCGGAGAATTATCGGTAATCAATTGTATTCGAGATAGATCGTACGTGGTCGAATTGGATGAACGGAGGGAGTGGAGGGGGTGAGATCGAGAAGCTGATCGATCGATCGAAAACATTCTGAGAAATATTAAAAATTAAAGGAAAAGTTGAAATAAATGTGATATGGGACTTAATTTTATACTTTTTATTTTTATACTATTGGGTTAGGTTATTACTGGTACTAATTTATATTATTGAAATTTCTTTAATTCGCTTTTGATTTGGTAATTATAGTTAGGTTAGCTCGATCGATCGAGAACGTCCTGAGAAAGTATCAAAAATTGGTGGAAAAGTTGAAATAAATGTGATATGGGACTTAATTTTATACTTCTTATTTTTATATTATTGGGTTAGGTTATTACTGGTACTAATTTATATTATTGAAACTTCTATAATTCGTTTTTGATTAGGTAATTATAGTTAGCTTAGCTCGATTATGGGGCTGGTTGGTCAGTATGAGGACTAGTTAGGAAGACTATTCATATTCCTCATATGTTATTAAATTGAATCAATTTTAACCCTTTGCAACTCGCAGTAGCTTGAAGCTCTTCTGCTACAAAGTTGATAACATTTTTAATAGTGACTTAGAAAATAATTGAGTGAAAATTAATTCTAGAAGCTTTTTGTTCCAGTGTTATGTGTGTTGTTATATTAGTTTAAAATATCGGCTGTCAATCTTTAGAATTTTTACCTGTATCACCAAAATTAGCGAGACTGTTATAATGATCAAATTACCGGTGAATGAAAATGGAACATAACCTTAGAAAAATTGGAATAAAGCAGATATCGATAAGAGAAAAAAGATCATGTTAAATGCGCAATTTTTAATGAAAGTTTTAAAAACGGTGATTTAGGCTATTAGATTTAGCGTCGATGAAATTACAAATTTCGACTTTCCCGTTTAATTTCTATATACTCCAATTCGTCCAAAATTATAGACATTCTACGTAGTAATTTTCCTATAAGCCAATAATATTCGCAAAAGATTCGTATCCATTCTGATCCCTTAATTATCCTAGTACATAACAGTAACAAAATAATTCCTTCAACGTTAAATATTAAAAAGAAAAATGAATTTTTCCCTCACTCGAACGACGCGCGCGTCTTCCGCAAGATGGCGGCGGAGCGCGCGGGTCGTGCGGCGATGGCCGTAATTATTCGCGAAAAGCGCGGAAACAATTTCCAATTAAAATGTCTAGCCACGGTGTCGAAAGTTCTCCAATTTAACGCGCTCGCCCGTTGAATATCATCGATGGGAAAGCAGCGGAAAATTTCGCACCCACGCCACGCTTTTCGCGTGGTGCGAGACTTTGAAATGGCGTCTAAATGCCCACGCAGCTGCGTCTACGTCTCGAACTGCCCACGCGTCGCCCACGCCTGACACCGTTACACCCTTTCGGTCCAATAGGGTGGCCTACCACGAGGAAATACTTTTTCCACGGAATTTCAATCTCCAGTCGACGCGTGGGCCGGCCGATTCTTCCACAGACGTCACCAGACGTTGCGGAAACCGGTGCAACTCCATTCTTGCAACCGATGGCGCCGTTTCCATGAGTCGCGTTTAATTTCTGCTGACCTTTACGGGGGTGGCTCGTCGGGATTTTTAGGCGTGACGTTGTTTGCCGAGGAGATCGAGTAGGCGATGCGGTTGTTACGAGCTCTTCCTACGAGCCGGATCTCGCGAAGAGATTAATTCCACCGGTACACTGTCGTCATCGTGGCTTCCTCTTTCGGAGTGCCGATTAATTGACCGAATTACCGGCCTGGATCTGGGCTATTATCGCGAGTCTGCGTCGTTGGAACGTCTCGTTTCGAGTGACACGTCGAGTGTCATGTCGGTCCTTCGCGATCCATGCTCTAGGTACTTTCAGGGGTACTGGGGTGTCGGTTAAATTACAACGCGAATTTTAAGCTGTAATATTCATCGATTGTTTCTCGTAGTTTACTTTCCTGAAAATAAATTCGTAATCGATATTTTTTTCAGTTTTTCGGTTGAAATGGAGTATATTACGTAAGAAGTAAAAATATTAGGAGATTTATTCCTATATTAAAAATTAGGCGAAGGTACCCTATATCAATATCTGTAATTACAATTATTTCTGCGTCTGAAGAATTATAATTGTAATTGTAATTACGTTGTTTATGTGACAGGAATTTAGAGAAAACAATATTAGAAATAAATACATTAGTAGGTACACTAATAGCAAGATAGATGGCTACGATGAGTACAGATAAAAATTGCTATATTTTAAATAATTTTGAATAATCGAGCGATCTAGGGATTGACAGCATCAAATCTATGAAACTATATTCTACAATTCCTACAATATTAAGAAATACGTACACTCTACTCGATAAATTTTATCGAAACATTTAGGAGAAAAATGAGGTTTCGCTTTGGAAATTATATGAAAGCGTTGGTCGTATTTCTTTTATCTTCACACCGCCTGAATCCGAATGAAAAATAGAAAGGTAAAATACTGTTCTTCTTGACTCGCAATAACTATAGTCAACGTCCATTGCTCGCCATGAGTACACTACCTAACATCTAATATTCACGATACCATAATAGGCACTATAGACAACCAATATCTCTCACTCGTATACCAACACTGACTCTATCTAGCCTCTAGAATTTCTCACGGATTCCTATCCTCGAGAATACGTGAATCCTAACCTATTCGCGACCAAGACCACTAGTGTAAGAAGGATTATTCGCTCGTGATCGAAGTAGCATTACGGAAATCATAGCGATCGACGCCTATTCGCGGATTTTGCGGCGACGTGGTTGACTCAGGGACGTAACACGTGGAAAAACGGCCTCGTATATCGACGGAATAATAAGAGACGCGGTTGAAGCAGCGGGAGAAGAGAGGAAGCCTAGGGGATGAGTCGCATTGGCAAACTATCAGCGATAAAAAGCTCGCGAGCAGATATTTGGCATGCCTGGGCTTTCGTTCTGATTCACCCTCGAGGCTGTTTCAACTCGGCCGCCGTTTTCTTGCCCGACCAAATTTAGCACCCTTTTCAGCTTCCTTACCGTTTCGCCCCTCCCGGCCACCCCTTGCTTCGGATCTCCGGCAATCTCCACGCACGATGGTCCATCGATCCCCGCCTCGTTTCTTCCGCCGCGGAAACTATCGAGGAGATAAAAGTTGCGAAAGTTCCGCCCGAGATTCATCGCGAGTTTTCACTTGTTTCGACCATCCACCTTTCTTCCACTCGCCTATACGAGCATCCTTTGCAACTGCATTTTTTATACGAGTCCCCGCCAAGCCCCTTTGGGGTTCGCGGGGTTGGAAGGTACTTCTGGATAAGTTTGATAGTTAAACGGCTTTCCATCTTCGGCTCACCAATGCTTACCGATAATAAGATGGCCGAGGGAATTTATTTCTTTATGCTGGGATATGGATTCTTGGAAATAATGGAGAATTTGGAATTTATGTGATTTTGTATAGTCTACTTTGTGGAACGGTACAGTGTTGTTTTTGAAATTGGATTAATAAATAACGGACGAGTAATGGGGCTCACGATAGTATTGCAGTGTTTAGAATTTATTTATTAGGAACATGTGCCATTGGTGGATCAGAAAAATATCGTGTAGGTAATGTACAGTATTAATTGAAAGCACTATTAATTAAAAAAGAAGAAGTTAGAATATAACGTCGATTCATCTGTGTCATTTAACTCACTAGCGCCACCAAGGCTCATATCTCCGGTAAATGCAATGTAAATTTCTCGTATTACGTTGAACTGATCTCTAATTTTGCTGATGTAATGTATAGTATTAATTGAAAGCACTATTAATTAAAAAAGAAGAAGTTAGAATATAACGTCGATTCATCTTTGTCATTTAACTCACTAGCGCCACCAAGGCTCATATCTCCAATAAATGCAATGTAAATGTTTTATATATCGTTGAAATGATCTCTAATTTTACCGATTATTATTATAAATATACAGTATGTATAAAGCACAGAAATATTACACAAGTAACGTACAATATTAGTGAAAAGTAGTATTAATTAAAAATTAGGAAGTTTCGATACGGTGTTGGTTCGTAAGGTGGTATTCCATTTAACTCACTAGCGCCACCACGGCCCCTATCTCCAATAAATGTAATGTAAGTGTCTTGAATTGATCTCTAATTTTACCTATTATTATTATAAATGTAATTTTACTTATTATTATTATAAAAAGTATTGCAGAAATAATATTAATGAAAAATAGCATTAATTAAAAAATAGGAAGTTTCGATACAGTGTAGGTCCGTAAGGTGATATTCCATTTAACTCACTAGCGCCACCACGAACCGTATCTCCGATAAATATAACATAAATATCGTATATATCGTCGAATAATTTTCTAACTTTGCTGATACTATCTTGAGATCTTCTACTTGCTACATTTATCATATTGTTTCAAATATTTCACTTTAACGTAGACATGTCAGTCGTCGAAGTTTGCAGATGGAAATGTTCGAATACTTTCGTGCACGAGTATATATACTTACTACGCGCGTTCTCTTCAGCGACAAACCAACTCTCTGACTGAAACCTTTTAATGAGGACGGCTTGATACGTGTATATATGTGGTAGGCAGTTAGAGAACCATCGAGGCAGTGGACGTTGCTGGTTTGAGTTTAAAATTGCGACAACGACGAATGAATTACGTGAACGTCGAGGCAGAAGAAATCACAACTCTGGCCGGAAGAAACGGGCATTTTTGCACTTCCTCCATTTATTTCTCGTTCTGTGAACTCGGTTTCAATCTCGAGCCAACCCGTGTGCATCTTGCGCTTAAATATCGAAATCTAAATCTCGCTGGGTGACGTTAGACCAGGGATTCTCAAGCTTCCTTCGCTTATGGCTCTCCACTGGACGTTGCTACTCCCTAGCTCTCCATTTTCTCATTTTCTTAATACCCCTATGAATTCGAATTTGTAAATATTGGATTTACATAGATATTTGCAGTGTATTTTTATTTATTGATTGATTTATTTATTTATACAAGGCGTTCATGTTGAAATAGACTACGCCAACACGTTTCAATTCAAAATCAATTTGATAAAATATGTTATGTCTTTTATGGGTGGATTCATATTTTTTTTCCTTTTTTTTTTAAATGGAAGGAAGATTTTTATTATTATATAGGAAGGTGATTATATTGAATCAAAATCTATAGAAATCTAAATGGCTAGAGTAGAATTTATAGATTTTTATTCTTTTATTTATGCAAAACGTTTAGCTCACCAAGATATTAGTGGGAAATTTCAATATAGTCAAATTATTCAATCACACAGGAAATTGGAAAGTTGCTTAACTTTCATCGACGATTATTTATTTTCAACCGCGTTTGATACTAAACAAATTATTCAAAATAATCATTTCTTTCTACACTGAACATTAGCAAGGTAATTATTAATGACAAATTGTTCTGTTATCAATTTGTCATTATCATATTAGGTGTTTGATCTGAAAAAATTTAATTAGGACGAGGAGTATCCAAGAGAACCATGCTGACCTCTTATTTATCAAGCAAGAAGGGTATCATTGAAAAATGCTTTGACGTTTCTGGTATCTGAAGAAGGTACTTCATATTTCTAGTGATATTTTCTATATATCTAGATAGGTAATTTCTTTGATAGGTAAATACGGTTGGAAGGGCTACAGCAATAATTAATCTCTTAATTAATTAGTATCTCTCTTTATACTTTAAAAGTATATACGAATCGACATACAGTGCATGTAACATTTTTTATTCAGAATAGTCTCTCGAATATATTGACAAAGCTTCTTAATTTTTATGTACAGGGTGGACCAGTTAACGTGACCACTTCCACAGTTTTCATTTTCAATAAATTGATTCATTCTGCCTTTAGTAACACAGTCAATTAACAATAATTGGATTATTTACGATAAAATAATTCTTTCTCGTTTCTCCAATATAAACTGAACTAAGATAATTACAGATATTCAAGATGATCACGTTATCTAGTATTTACTACCCCTTTTGGACCAAACTCAATAATACTTATTCTTTTATTACCTTCTCCTTAGCAATAATTTATGTTTAGTTTTAATATTTAACACCCCGTTTCATGCTTATATCGTAGCACTTTGCACGTGGAAAGTTAGAGTAATTTAAACTAATTTCGTAGCGTAGTACTTGTCCAAAACTTTTTCGCCAGTGGTAGCATAGTCCACACCTAAAACTTCACTTCCTGGCCCATGTTCGCGTCTCATCGCCGATCTACATCCACGAATTACGCGGAATGAACCTGGTCCACACACGAGTTTCCTTCCACCTCTCTCTTTCGTGGTGCGAAAAATTTAGACCCTCGGGTACCCGGGACCGAAATGGCCGCCGTTGAGAAACCCTGCGTTAGACCACGACTTTCTTTCCCCTTACACCGTTTCTTCGTCGATGTGACCGCGCTCGGTACCGATGCTTTTTCTTTCCCCTAGTGCACGCACGCACACGTAGCCGCCCACGTAGCACACACGCGGTCACACGCGGCAGCGCGCGAGCTTGTTCTTTTAAATCAGGAAAACGCAAACGAACTGCGCCATTGCTGTTAGTGGATTAAAGTCGTACTTTCAAGCGTTGGCGGCCAACAGACTTTACACCAGACGTAAGAAACGTGGAAAACGCTTTGAGTTACGCTCATGACTGTGAGCTCCTCGTAAACCCACCTACGTACCGTTTCCTTCCCTTTACCCCAAAACAAGCAAACCCCCGTCCCTGGCTCTGTCCCCCTCGTGCACCAGCACTACCACCATCACGTCGACGACGCTGACGACGCCGACGAGAGCGGAACGAGCCCCGCCGTCGCTGATTGGATTTTCTGGATTTTCCTCGAGGACTGACCGCGGGAAAATAAGGCTCGTGGAGCGTCTCGAGGGTAACGATTCGAAGAGAAGGGAGCCTTGCTCGCGATGAAGCAGGCGATACGTGACGAGAAGCGAATCCTCCGGAGAAGAGATACGCGCTGGGTCCGCGCCTAATGCTTTTATAGGCGACGAGATTTATGATCGTCGTGGAATAAAGCACGGACGAGCGACGGGACTGGCGGGATCGTTGATGAATTTAGCAAAGAGAATTTAATCGATGTTTGCACCGACTCCTCGCGGAACTCGCTGATCTATGCCACCGTTGGAATTAATAGGACAGAATGGTATATGTATATGCGAGTTTCCTTCCAACTTCTTCGGCAAATGAAATATTTATAAATTAGCAGCCTCGGTGCAGTAAGTAACGAGAAAGCCGGTGCTTTAAATCCCTCCTGTCTGCAGATTGCAAGCCTTCGGGATAATAACTTTGCCCCGAGCTTCTTTTGATACTAATACGCCTCAGGTCTGTCCGTGGATCGCGCCGGAAGTGCTAAACAGATGCCCTAACTACCCTTAGCAGAGTCGCCTTATACCTTGTTCGCTTCTCCTTCCATTTGGGATGACTCTCTAATCGCGTTGTGGACCTCACGGTTCCATTCCTGAGATCGCTACATCGACTCCGCGGATTACAACCGCCATTTTGTTAAACTTTTATCACCAAGTGACTACTTGAGTGAACTTATACCCCGTTTGACGAGAATTGACAGCGTGATCAGACCAGGATCGAAACGTTAGACCCGGGTCCCACCTGACCCTGGCGTGGAACCTTACAATTTTCTAGGAAAATTTCGAGGGACCTTATTTGGAACTTCCAAAAGTCGATCCTGAGCATCCACGCTTAATAGCCATTTATTCACAGCTATAGCATCGATCGTGTGACCGTTTTGTTCCTATTCCCTGCCAATTCTTGGGTCCCATCTGACCCTAGCGTGAGACCTTACAATTTTCTAGGAAAATTTCGAGGAGCCCTATTTGGGACTTCTAAAAGTCAATCCTGAGCATCCACGTTTATTAGCAATTTATCCACAGCTGTAGCATCGATCGTGTGAACGTTTTGTTCCTATTCCCTGCCAATTCTTGGGTCCCACCTGACCCTAGCGTGAGACCTTACAATTTTCTAGGAAAATTTCGAGGACCCCTATTTGGGACTTCTAAAAGTCAATCCTGAGCATCCACGTTTATTAGCAATTTATCCACAGCTGTAGCATCGATCGTGTGAACGTTTTGTTCCTATTCCCTGCCAATTCCTGTCAAACGGAGTACGAATGCTGAGTGCACAAGCGAATAAGGATTTTCTTGGTCGGTTTCTTCCTCTGATCCCGGCTCCAAGCTGAAGATATTCGTTGTGAACTACGATCGGTCGCGTTATCCGTGGCGAAAGGGAAAAATCCTTGCAGGGCTGCCCCTAATCCGCGAGATGTTTATAGGCTGCCTACAGGGTGGTCGCGCGGAGTGGCTTCTTTCATAGTTCAGGTCAACGGAGTGCAGGAAAAAGAGGAAGAGGAACGCAGTAAAGGCATGTTATGGAGACGCGTCCGACATAAATCACCGTAGATTAACAATAAAAAAATATATTACCCCACGCGGAATGACTTACCTCCGGCCTGGGCGACAGCCACCTACAGCCCTTTTATACCGTGTGTTTGAAATAATAAACAGCCGGGCTGTGTGCGTGCGGGAGATGGTATTGGTTCTACGCGGAGGACCAGCGAGCACGTACGGCCCATAAAGGGGGCCGTAACAAGGGCCGTGAACCTTATAGAATCTCTCACGGCAACTACAAATTCTCGAGTGTTCAACGAACCGCTAGACGAATGACTCAACCTTGCCTCCAAATCGATCCTGCCATTCTTCGTCGACGCCTCTTAGTTTATTACCCCCGGCTCTCTTTTTCACTGCACCACCTGTAACGCTTCCTGGCTGCTGCTTTGGCTCGGAATTATGGCGAATGGGGGACCAGCGGAAGATACTTAGAATGAAATGACAGTCCAGGTCGGTTGACAGACGAGGTTCGCGAAGTTGACGACCGGTTTCAGCTGGGGACAGCTCGAAGATGCATATAGGGGATGAACGTAGTGCGTGTCACTAGCAAGTATGATGACACGATATAGACTCGGTACTCCTGGGTAGTTGGTACTCTTGTTGGACTTTGGGATGAAAGTGGAGGAGACTGTTCTTGGTCGCCATTTAAGAAAATTGTAAGAAATAATAGACGGTCTTAAGTTCAGCGAATTAAGATAATTAGGATTTAGGATTAGGAATTGACAGAATATTGAGGATTCTAGGTTCCTTTGATTGGCAGCTGTTGGTAAAGAGTCATTTAAACGTTGGTATTATATATAAACTTTATTTCTACGTACATTCCAAGTGCGATTTCGATACTCTGTTCATCCGAGAGATGCAATTTTCAAGAAGCAATTTGAATGTTTTACTCGCGTGCTTCTCTGACCCATTTTATTCCTCTCGCTTCGAAATTTGGAACATTTGCCTAGGAGAGAAGCCAAAAGCAGCATCCTCCGATTTATTCCGAGTTACCGACAGATTGTATTGTACTTACTTACTTGACAAAAATTCGGTTCACACTTGTACATGCAGAATTGTGCCAATACTCCTCAAAACACATGGAAAAATTGCACGATCGAGATAGTTTATTATCCCCAACAAATTATTGACACTAATAACGAAAAGAAAATTATTTATTTATCAGAAAATATAAAATTTAGTCCTAGTTATTCCAGGAACGATTGAAATCGCGGCCCAAATGGGTAAATAAAATGGCCCCCAGTCACGTGACACATGTCCACCGTATTAATTTATTTAGATCGAGATATTTTATTATCTCTAACAAATTATTGACACCAATAACGAAAAGAAAATCATTTATCTACCAGAAAATATAAAATTTAATCCTAGTCATACCGGGAGCGATTGAAATGGAGGCACAAATGGGTAAACAAAATGGCTCCCAGCCACGTGACACGTGTCCACCGCGTTAATTTATTTAAATTGAGATATTTTATTATCTTCAACAAATTATTGACACTAATAACGAAAAGAAAATTATTTATTTATCAGAAAATATAAAATTTAATCCTAGTTATTCCAGGAACGATTGAAATCGCGGCCCAAATGGGTAAACAAAATGGCCCCCAGTCACGTGACACATGTCCACCGTATTAATTTATTTAGATCGAGATGTTTTATTATCTCTAACAAATTATTGACACCAATAACGAAAAGAAAATTATTTATCTACCAGAAAATATAAAATTTAATCCTAGTCATACCGGGAGCGATTGAAATGGAGGCACAAATGGGTAAACAAAATGGCTCCCAGCCACGTGACACGTGTCCACCGCGTTAATTTATTTAAATTGAGATATTTTATTATCTTCAACAAATTATTGACACTAATAACGAAAAGAAAATTATTTATTTATCAGAAAATATAAAATTTAATCCTAGTTATTCCAGGAACGATTGAAATCGCGGCCCAAATGGGTAAACAAAATGGCCCCCAGTCACGTGACACATGTCCACCGTATTAATTTATTTAGATCGAGATGTTTTATTATCTCTAACAAATTATTGACACCAATAACGAAAAGAAAATTATTTATCTACCAGAAAATATAAAATTTAATCCTAGTCATACCGGGAGCGATTGAAATGGAGGCACAAATGGGTAAACAAAATGGCCCCCAGCCACGTGACACGTGTCCACCGCGTTAATTTATTTTCGTTGCAAAATTGGCAATATCTAGCGCGAGGATCAGCTGTCCCTTGCGCGTTAGTTGGAATAAGAATTTCTAAATCCTCGCTGCAGCATAGCGATCGACGTAGTCGGAAGACTAACTGACCGATTCGTGGCACGTGTGCAGGCGATGGGATAAGGGAATCACTCATGTTTATTAAAGTAGCGGACGACCGGCTGGGCTCGATACAAGCCATTTCTTTTCACGGGATCAAGAATTTATGCGACCGAAGGGATCCCGGTCGATTCGAGGGACGAAGGACACTTCTGCTCTTCGCGCGCGTACAAAAGCGGCTCCAGATAACGACGAGTAACGGGAACAACGAGCATTAGTCGCTCCACCAGCATCCAGGGACTCCCGTGAGAATATTCGCCCTGTTCCCCCGAAAAAAAGGAAAATTCCCTCTCAGAGGGTTTCATCCAGCCGAATCCTCCACTTCCGCGAAGACCCGCAGACCCAAAGTGGCGTGATTACCGCCGGAATCATTCAAATTGCAATTCGCTTTTCTATGAACCATAACGCACCTGTCGCAACCCCCTAACGATTTCCGCGTGAGCCGCAATTCGAAGCTTCCTCGAAAGCGGCGTGCATTAGAAGCCGAGCCACGACTACGTGGATCCAGCCGACGATACGCGTCTGCCAGGGTCCAATTACCCGCGCGAAACAAGCCAGGGGACCGGGATTTCCTTTCAGGGAACGTTTCTCCAACTCGTTCAGCGGCCGGGATCGCCGGAACGAGCGGTTCGTTAGAATCGATTAGAGGGAGCCAGTCTTACGTGGCCAGACTGCTGGCCACTTCTTTGAAAAATCATTCGGAGGGTATACTGTGGGTAGAAATAAACTCTGCGAGGGATTTTATTTGACGTTCTGTCATCTTTATTTAGACGTTTACACTTTCCTGGATAGGGAGGGGTAGATTGAGACTAGTTGGATCAGTGGACTCAGTAGCTATGTGTTATTTATGCAACGAAAGAGATAAACAGATCTCTATCTACGGATAATGCGAATTATTTTTGAGGTTTCGAGGATAGATAGCTGGTACGTGTTGGTGTGCATTGATCAGAAGAAATTTTAGACACGTTTGACTTCATTTTGCTTCTTTGATTCACAATATCGTGCGAGACTCGTGGTAAGGAAGTAGTGCCCAATGATATACACTTCTGTGTATTCGCGAATAATACGAATTATTTTTTAGATGTCGGAGATGAATAGGTGGCATGTATTGGTATGTGGTAATCAGAATAAATTTTAGGGACGTTTGACATCATTTTGCTTCCTTGGTCCACAATATCGTGCGAGACTCGTGGTAAGGAAGTAGTGCCAAATGAGATATATTCCGGTGTATTCGCGGATAATACGAATTATTTTTTAGATGTCAGGGATGGGTAGGTGGTATGTATTGATGTGTGGTAATCAAAATAAATTTTACACATGTTTGACTTCATTTTGCTTTCTTGGTCCACAATATCGTGCGAGACTCGTGGTAAGGAAGTAGTGCCAAAAGAGATATACTCCTATGTATTCGCGGATAATACGAATTATTTTTTAGATGTCAGGGATGGGTAGGTGGCATGTATTGGTATGTGGTAATCAGAATAAATTTTAGACACGTTTGACATCATTTTGCTCCCTTGGTCCACAATATCGTGCGAGACTCGTGGCAAGGAAGTAGTGCCCAATGATATTAGATAGGGCCAAGTATTCACGGATAATGCTAATTATTTTTGAAATTTCAAGAATGCATAGCTAGTGACACGCCTGTGTTGGGATACAAACAAATTTCAGACACCTTTAACACTATAATAGGTTTACAGAGAGCATCAATTTGACACAATTAAAATTTCCCGAGGAAAGTTTCAGAAACCAAATACATTTTTCTGCTACCACTTGTACTATAATAACTCTTATCCATTTAGCCAAATAAATATATACCGAAATTCATTTGCATTAAATCATACTAATTTTACAGTTATCTATATGGTATCTACATTTACACCGTTTGCCTACAACATCGTGCGATATTCATAATAAGGAATCGGTCCAAACACGAGCATCGCAGGTAAGAGCCATGGTTCGCGGATAGATCCGAATGTAAACAAGGCAGGTCGGGGTCGTAGTTAATTTTCGCCGATGCCTTTGTTCTCAGTTGTGTGTTATTCTTCGTCGCGATCGGGTGTGTAGTGGCTCGACATGTGACTGTGCGACTTTCCTGTTGATCATGGCACGTGGCAGCGGGACTTAAATCATAAGGCAAGTACAGCGTTCACGCATATTAACGTAATATTATAGCGTTAACGTAACCTCTAATCGGCAGTCTTGGTACTTATTACTTATATTACGAGATACCTCTTAGTTGACAGCGAATGGGTTAATATATATAAAGACATAAAAGCACACAGGGAACAAGAGAATAATATAATCCCGAAACGTGTCCCCACCATGCGAGCTCGATGAAGGGTCTCCCTGACCCTATGATGTCGAACGTATCTATTTTCTAAACAAAATATTTTGGTGCCAAGTATTACTATCTCACAATAGTTTTTCGTAAATTCGGAAAGCATTTCTCTAAATTTATTCGGCCTAGAACTAGTTAACCTTTATCGGTCGTTAACTTCTTATACACGATTCTCACTAGGCTGTAGGTGGTTTCGGTAAAAATCCTAACACCACGGATTACTATTTGACAACGCAAGTTCGAGAAGCATTTCTTTAAATATATTCGGCTTAAAACTAATTAATCTTCATTGGTCGCTAGCTTCTTATACGTGATTCTTATTAGGCTGTAGGTGGTTTCGGTAAAAATCCTAACACCACGGATTACTATTTCACAACGCAAATTCGGAAACCATTTTTCTAAATTTATTCGGCCTAGAACTAGTTAACCTTTATCGGTCGTTAACTTCTTATACACGATTCTCACTAGGCTCTAGGTGGTTTTGGTAAAAATCCTAACACCACGGATTACTATTTCACAACGCAAATTCGGAAACCATTTCTCTAAATTTATTCGGTCTAACATCAATTAACCTTTATCGGTTGCTAGCTTTTTATATGTAATTCTCACTATAAAACCACTGTAGGTGGTTTCGGTAAAAATCCTAACACCACGGATTACTATTTCACAACGCAAGTTCGAGAAGCATTTCTCTAAATTTATTCTGCCTAAATCTAATTAACCCTTATCGGTCGTTAGCTTCTTACACGTGATTCTCACTAGGTTATAGGTGGTTTCGGTAAATATGCGAAAAATTTCCGTCTTGTCACCTTCCACGTGACTTACGACCGATAAGGATTAAACTGTCATCAACTCTTTCATGACAACTGACCCTCGAATGCGTTCTAATGTAATCATTTTACTGCTAGAGATTTTTAAAAATTCGTGTTGGATAGTGTCATACGTCTAAATAGCGCTTCCTTTATTTAACTCCTAGTCATAGTTCAAATACTATAGTGATAGTTAGGAGTGATAGGTAGTATACACAATTGTGCCTATAATTATGAACCTAGTCTGTCATCGATTTAGAGGAACGATTTTATCATTTATTTCGCGTTGCATTCATTTATATTACGATAAAATATATTTATTTTCTATGAAACAGTGAAGAATTGAATCGTTAGATTGCGTTTGTAGCTTTATCGCAATTAATTTCATAATTTATAACGTATTTAACACATTCCGTGCCATGTGTACCACTGGTGGTACATGTTAAATTTTACATTCCGTGTAGAAAAAACGAACGTGTTAAAGGTCGAAGCTTTTAATATTTCAGAAGCAAATGCAAGTGTCTTAGACCACTTTCATAATCACAGGCACAATTAACGGTATAAACACCGTGGCACGTTTCAGCACAGTAGCTCGATCGCCTCACGTGGCACCAAAACGGCGAAAGCTAGATAAACATGGCTCATCGTCGAATAAGGTCATCGACACCGAGGACAGCAGCGAGAATGCTTCTCTCCTCGTGTCGCCGATCCGCAAAAGATGGCGTCGTTGCGTTTGATTTACGCGTATTTTCCTACGCTATTCGCCGGTCCGCAGGTCCGCAACGACGCGTCGCGACGCGGCCGCGGGGAAAAAGGGTCGGGACTGGGACACGTAATACGGGCTAGCACGGTAATAGACTGGAACTTACGCGGAATTTAAGGGCGTCGCTAGCGACGAAGCAATGTTGCGAAATGGGGCAGTTTTACAGGCAGTAAAATGTCGATTGGAATCCAGCCGATCGTTTCTCTCTCGGTCCAACCCTTCCAACCGACCTCAACCCTTTTCGTCTTTCTCCCTTCTAGCGCCGTCCCTGTCCCGTCATCGCGCTGCATTGCTTTTCCAATGCATACCAAGCATACACATACCGGGCGTATCTATGTAATACGCAACGCGGTGGGTCGCTGCCCAAGTAACGTAATCGAGACCTCATCCCTTCGAACCCCGACCCTAGCCGACTCGTGAACGCTGTACCACGGACCAGGCTGATTTCTCACTGCCATTCAACGCGATTTGCAGTATCACCACGTGGACCCCTTATTCCTGCATGACGATGCGCGTACAACCCCCACCTGCGAGCAAGTCTTCCTGGGTATAATTAAAAGGGAGCCAGTTTGCGTGCTGCCGTTGGAAATTTTTCGTCTCTCTCGTCGATTTTTCCTTGGGGCGAATTTTAATCGGTCATTCTCGTGGAGTGTAGCGAGGTTTATAGAATTTTTGGGGTCACGTGAACGCGTTTGGATTATATCGTAATTTTAGTTATTTCGTAATTTAGTTTTCTTATGTGAAATTAGGCTAACAATAAGACGTTCTGTCAACACAGCTCCTTCGGTGCTGGAAATCAAGCTTTTAATTTTTCATATTTGATGGGACTATTGGTCAGACTAGAACAAAATTTCTTACAGATGAGGCTTCGAAATGTCAAGTATCAAAATACGTGACAATATTATTTATTGTTTATATACGGGGAAATTTTAATCGGTCATTCTCGTGGAGTATAGGGAGGTTTATAGAATTTTTAGGGTCACGTGAACGCGTTTGTGTTATATTTGGTTATTTCGAAATTTCGTTTTCTTATGTGAAGTGCAACTAAGACGTTCTGTCAGCACAGCTTCTTTAGTGCTGGAAATGTAGCTTCTAATTTTTCATATTTGATGGGACTATTGGTCAGAGTAGAACAAAATTTCTTACAGATGAGGCTTCGAAATGTCAACTGTCAAAATACGTGACAGTACGGTTTAGAGTGAAATTGGTCGGTTAAAAATGGGACTAATGCCTGTGTTGATAAGAAAACGAAATTGCGTGTGTTCTTTAATAAATTCGAATTTTTTGGGGGTGTGAAGAGAATCGAGAAAGGTGTCCATAGGAAATATTAATGTCTAAAAGGGGTCATAGGCCAAAAATAATTGAGAAACTTTTGCTGTAGCCCATACAAATAATTTTTTAAAAATTCGTCACGAACTGGGCTAATTCTGGAAATAGATTTTATATTTCGATATCAAAAAATAAGTAACAATACTTATTTAATCTATCTGTATTTCTCATAAATTCAAAATTTTCGATACAGTAGATGAAATTTTAAAGTTTTGGGGGTATGAAGAGAGTCGAGAAAGGGGTCCATACAGTAGACGAAATTTTAAAGAGTTCATCGCGAATATTTTATTTTAATTTGTATAAGCAAACAAGAATCCAAAGATTGACATATATATAGGATACCATTTCGGAAGGAAATCGCGAATTGGCCATTGCCAATAAAAACAAATTATAAACCGATCAATATTTTCTAGAAGCAAATGGAAAAATTATTTTGGGTAACAAAATTAAGTTGCCTGGTCCCTATAGGAAGATGAAGCTTAGGTTAAGAAAAGCATAAAAGCAGGGTCCTTGACGACCAAAACAGAGTCCTTAGAAATTAATTGTGACCGGCACCATCGTGAATCGCTCTATATTGGAAAAATAGCAAAATTAGAGTGCGTCTTTGTGTATTTTCATTGCATTATCTCGGTGTTCTTTTCCTAAGTTAAATTAATTTTACCAGTTTTAAGTTTGCTTTATTCTGTTCTTGTTGTTCTGTCAGTTTCTAGTGTCTCCAAACCAGTTTTCGCCATTCTACATATATTTCCCGTAAATTCGAACTTTTGGTACTCTTAAGAGAATAGAAAATATAGCACTCCCATAGAGAGTACTTCGCATCAAAAAGTAGCCATAGATCAAAAAAGATCGAGAAACCTCTAATACAGGTTAATCACCCCCTTAAAAACGAAGCTATAAACGAACAAAAATCGAAAATAAATAATTACCAGAAAAATTGCGCGGAAACTTGGCTGGAAATCCGTTTCTCGGATTTCCAGCCATAGGCGTAAGCGTCTTGCCTATCGATTACGCAAAGTTACGGGAAATTTCCCTCGTGCCCGTGGCTCTGGGCCAGAGATCCTTTTCCGGGGTAGAGATTCGAATTACAACAGGCGCACGGTTACAGAACGCGTTCGAATTTTCGAGAATTTGCATAGAGCAGGGCGGCGGGCGAGGGGTGGCGGACTTCCCGTTGCATTCTGGGATATCAAAGCACGAACGAATCTAATTCGTAACGTTAGCCGGCACACGTACGCGCGCGCACACAGCCGTTGAAGCAACGGCATCAACGTTCAGCCCATTATTCCTATGCGGCCGGATTCTGTTATGAGATTTATGAAGTTGTTGCAGCGTGATCGCATAAAGAAAGTCTGAATTGTTGCTTATTCACCGCATTCGTTCTGCCGGTTCTTCGCGATAAACCGCCCGTGCCGCGTCATGCTTGTTTCAATTTTATTTCCACGTGCACGCGCGTTCCAGTTATCGCGTTTCGTTCCAGGCATTCCGTCGGAAATCCCGCTTCCCTTCTCGCGCACAAAGAGAGGGAAAAAAGGAAACAAGGAAGAAAACGAGAGAAAAGGAACAGGAATTATTCGAGGACATCGGAACACGGGTTGTTAAGGTGTAAAAGCGAACGAGTCAGCTTCTGCAGGCATACGTTTGCTGGGAAATAGGTGTACACTTTCTAGAGCTGATATATACGGTATTTCGCATAATTGGCGGTGTAAATTGGAAGGTGGTGATTCTACGTGAAAAACTGAATAAAAAATGTGGAATAAATTTTTTTCATTCGAAGCTTCGTTGTCGAGATATTAGACTTTGAATATCCACTGGGGACGCTGGTATACTAGATGGTTCAGCCATCTTGGAAGTTAATTGCGCGCTTACGCTGTGAATATTCGAAGACGATATTCTCCACAACGAAGGCTCAAATGGAAAAATGTTATTCTTTATTTTCGATTTGTTTTTTCACGTAGAATCATCCTCTCCTCGATTATGCCATCGATACTTAGGTACTGATGGTTTATCTATCTTAGTCTTACCTTATACGTGCCTATAATTACGAAAGTGGTCTATTTATTTTCTGTTATGTTCATTTATATCGCAATAAAATAAATTTATTTTCTACAAAATTGAATCGTTAGGTCGAATTTGCAGCTTTAATTTGCCGCGAGGCTTTTGATATTTCGAAAGCAAACATAAGTGACTTATTGTTAGACCACTTTCATAATTACTGGCATATATCTTACGGTATTAACAAGATTTGGATATCTCTTTGTCTTCCGAGGGGAATAGTTGGAACTCACCGTATGGCCCGTGGGAAGTTCAGGAATTTTCGGAAAGGGCCCAAAATTGGGTCCTTTAGATTCCCTAGATTTTCGTATTTCGCTTGGATCTCGCGTTTTTCACGAAGGAAAGAATTATACGACGTGGAAATCTGGCTAAGAAGGGGTGAGAGTGAGAGTGATCGATGCGCGGAGTTTCGAGATTCCACCTGAACGGCCGATGAAGGTGTGTAAAAAGGGACAGCCCCGGGGAATAGGCCCGAGCACGCTTCTGGTCGGTGAATACCCGCTCGGAACCGCGTGACGGATGCGAAGCTTGAGAAACCAACAGGGACGTTTATTGTGTCCAGTGCGGGGGATTTATCGCGATACGTCATCCCCTGGAACCACCCCAAAAACTGGCCGAATGCTTGGCACATTCGGGTTAACCGAGTCCCGATCTCTTCCCTTCCGAATAATCTTCCTGCTTTCTTACGGAATTTATCTAGGGATATGATTAATTGGCATTCAAAGAGTAGAAGATTTTATTTTATTCTAAAATGTTTATATAGGATCGGATTTTGGGTGCATTGACTTAACACTAGATTTACGGAACCCGTGAATTTGACGGAAGGCTTGCTCCAATTATGGTAACAGATTTAGTTAACTTATATTAAGACTGTTAATATAATATATAATTGTTTTTAAATTAAATTAGTCGTTAAAAAAAAGGCACGTGGTTTCCTTTACCTGTCAAATTTGACAGGTGTCCTTAAAAATAGGTATACAGATAGCGTCCGTAAATCTAGTGTTAAAATCGTGTTTTCAAAATTTTGTTGACATGTCAAGAAATATTGCATTTCTTCTACAATACATGACTGGGAAAAGAGTATAATTGTTATTCACTCGCGAAATTCTAGAAAATTGTAGTATTGTTGGTTTCTTAACACGTTCGTCGCCGTGTCACCCATATTTGGGTGACGAGTATACTTCCGTAGCCCCATGGGTTTCATAAATTGAAATAGACAATGCAAATGCAATGACGAGTTAACTCGTCATCGGTCAACAACGTTTGGGCAGGAAAGGACGAGTTAACTCGTCATCGGTCAACAATGTGTTGAAAGATTAGACTAATTACCTATCCATGATTACACAATCGACTGACATTTTCACATATTATACTTTAACTCTGCATACCAAAATCTTCCTGAAAACTCTGAGAATTGAAATATTCCATCGCATTTTGGTCGGACACGTTGATCTCCGTTGATAGAAACTGCAGGATCCTGAGTAATGCATGGGTGTATTAACTGTCTATAAATTTTCAATATTACGAACAGAGATTTGCACATTTTACTATATTCTATATAGTGTCACTCTTTGCAATAACTGGATATAGAATGAGGTATAGCTATTGACACTCGTGACTCATCACATGACAGGAACATACACACATGGTTCCTTAATTCTAGGAAAGATGTCATGATTATGTTAACAAGCAATGATCTATTGCTAGATAAAACTTAGAATATTTTACAGAAACGAACATTTTTCTTTCTAGCTACTTCGTTATAGTAAATAATATAATAAACACGCGTCATTTTTATTTATTTATTTATTTATTTATTTAGGGGTTAGTCTCTGGGTACATAAATGACACAAACAATATTTATATACAAAATTTGATAAACTATGTAATAAATATTACAGAAAATAAAATAATATAGAATCTACAGTAGTTATATATTATAATTATGTAAGTTATATAAGTTGTAACAATCTTACTCTATTGTCCAAATTTCGCAAGGAGGTAGGATAAGAGAAGATTATGATCTATTATTATCTATTATCCTCCTTCCTCATCGTTTCGCCATAAGCGTGGCTTAAGGGTTAGTTATCCGAACACTGTCAAGTTGGTAATAACATTCTTTTTCAACCCTTTGCACTCGAGAGGTAACCTTCAGTCACCATTTCATAAAATTTGGAAGATCGATATTAATTAATATATCAAATTTAAGGTAATGTAACAGTGTGCGAAGTATCGAAGTCAAATAATTCTACAATTCTATTATTATACAATTCTTTATTTACTGCTCAAAAAAGTGTCGTCAGTTTTTTAGTAGAGAATCTTTGAATTTCTTCTCTTCTGTAGTCAAAAAATCGTCGAATGCAACGGGTTAATTATTATGAAATAGAAAAATTGCTAGGATCGTAATTATAAAATCGCGAAATATCAATTTAGCTTCTATAATAAACAGCTAAAAATGTCAGATACAATAACTGCTATAACGACACCTGGTTTACAGTATTTATTAAAACTCAGGCTAAGTCTACCTGCTCTTGCAATAACTCTGATCTCCCCCAGCCTTTGTCCTTCAATCCCGAGGAAACGTATTTCACGAGCGGTGCGTGGCAGGAATTTTTACTCTCTCCATGGATTATATTTTTCGAGCATTAATCTTCGTCCCCGAAGCCGTTGGTTCGCAACGTAGCGAGAGTCGGCGGGGCACTAAATTGAAGACAAAGTGACACGAAGTTGCACTCGACGTTTATCTGCATCGCCGATACGACTCCATTAATCATCCGCGTTATGCCTGACAGCTGTTAATCGGTGTTCGCGCAGCGATCGCGCTGGTGGTTCGATTATATAGAAGTCAACAAGCGCCTCGCGAGTCTCGTTGCGATTACCAAGCGATATATTAACCCGCGTTGTCGTCCCCGAGTGTCCGATTTCTCGAAATCGTAAATCATATTCGCAGGCCAGAAGACGCGGCTCGAAACTCGCGTCCGATCGAATAATCGCTACGAGTTCGCATACGGAGTTCGTCCACTCGCGAATCACGAGGCTCGTAATCTCTATAATAAGTCAACCCTCCTGTGACAAGACCGTTTCATACGGTGTTGCATCGAAATCGTGTTAAATAAAATTTTTAGCTCCATTTACGAGCCTTGGCGAGGAAAATAGACTTCCTTTTTTAATTTAATTTCGCAATTTTGTCAGGAATTGTAAAAATTTAGAGATGGGCAGGTGTTTAGTACTAATTTTGTTCAAAGAAGTTCGACTAAGGAGATATTCATGGAGGAAAATTGGAAGAATAATAAGAGGATGTATCTAGGTGATAGTTAAGACACATAGATTGGAGATACGGGTCACGGTGGCGCTAGTGAGTTCCGCGAAAGTAGTGTTAAGGCTGTCACATACAACGAAAGCTTCCTTTTCATCTAATTACATAATTCTGAGACTCTCTTTCTGCGTTTGCACGTCGATATCGTCCTCAATAAATATTTAAATATATCATACAGGAAGGATAATAATCTCGGTGGAACCTGTATAAAATTTGTGGAAATTATAGATTAGGGAATTAGTATTAATTTTGTTTATTTAGATATTTCTCGAGAAAAATTGGAAGAATAATTCGACGATGTGCATAGGCGATAATTACGTTACAATTATTGAAGATACGGGTCACGGTGGCGCTAGTGAGGTCTTCGAAATTCGTTTTAAGATTATCACAAGTAAGGGAAGCTTTCTTTCCATTTAATTACATAATTCTGAGACTCTTTTCTGCTTATGCACATCGTTATTGTCCTTAATAAATATTACAGTTTAATAAATATCTAAATATATCATACAGGAAGGTTAATAATCACGCTGGAACCTGTTTAAAATTCGTTGAAATTGTAGATTAGGGGACTAGTATTAATTTCATTCAAGAAAGTTCGACCAAGGAGATATTTCTGGAGAAAAATTGGAAGAATAATTCCTCGATGTACATGACGATAATTACGTTAGGTTAATTGGAGATACGGGTCACGGTGGCGCTAGTGAGTTCTTCGAAATTCGTTTGAAGACTGTCACACGTAATGGAAGCTTTCTTTCCATCTAACTACATAATCCTGAGACTCTCTTTCTCCTCATACACATCGTTATCGTCCCAAATAAATATTACTGTTTAATAACATTGGAACTCGTGCAAAATTAGTGAGGTCATTTCGACATCTTTGGTGGTCTTATAACGATAAAACCTGCACGCACGTAAGTGCTTATGCGACAACGAGGACCACAGCGAGGGTTACGAATACGAATACGAGTAGGAAAAGTGGAACGAGGGCCAGAGCGTGCATTTAACGGGATAAAATAAAAATTTGCAACAATGAATGGGAAGGTTGGTGAAACGTAGCCCCGCGTACACGTACCGGCCATTTCCGGCGCGGCCAGGTGAAACCGAATATTACCCGCGCGTTCGAAGTCATTCATTACTTCTCCCGCGTTTTTTGCCGTCTCGCCTGGTAACCTCGATAGTACACTCGTCCGTAGAGTGCTGAAAACACCATGGCGGTGGCTGCGGCCGCGGCTGCGGCGGCGGTGGTTGCAGCAAAGGGAGAGAACAGTGGCGGGACCGAGGAGAGAACGGGAGAAAAAGGGAAAAACGAGGGCGAGAAGCACGTAACGAATCGCGCCAGGTCCGTTCCTCTTGATTTATATCTTCGCTGGAGAATTGAGATTAACGAGGCGTCTTGTTTCTCCTTCGTAGCTTTGCACCTTTGTCCCCTGCGTTTCGTATGCGTGCGAAACACCTTGTCCCTGTCGTATCGGCGCATAAGGTGGGTTTGCACGCGTCGCGGCTTCCACGACAGCTCCTATTCGCCCAGGCGAATTGCGTTGTCACTGAGACAGACGAGGAATCTTCGCGCTGTCGCGGCACGCTCCGAATTTCCCTCGCTCGGATGCAAAGAGAACTAACCCGACTGTTATTCTAATTATTCCCGTTCTTCTATGATTCGTGTCCTTGTCAGTGAGCAAGTGGGCAAGTGGGCTTCGTTGCAACGCGGTAGGTGCCATTTTTTGTTCAATCGATTAACACTAGAACTATCAACCCAATTTTGTCAGGAATTGTAAAAATTTAGAGATGGACAGGTGACTAGTATTAATTTTGTTCAAAGAAGATTGACTAAGGAGATATTTATGGAGGAAAATTGGAAGAATAATTCGGCAATGTACATAGGCGATAGGTAAGACACACTGATTGGAGATACGGGTCACGGTGGCGCTAGTGAGTTCCGCGAAAGTAGTCTTAATACTAGAACTACCAACCCAGTCAAAATGACTGGTCCCAGAATTTTCCTTTCTGCAATCACCGAACACATACACCTACTTTAAGAATAAAATTGGTATCAACTCGTATTAAGAAATAACTGTAATCAATATATTCACTTATATTCATCGTACCGCTAAAATTACTATAATCTGTGCACGTTATAGTTAGGTACCCATTAAAGATCGGTAGTTCTAGTGTTAACTTCACGCGTGTAAAAATGTACAATTCTATTTATACTCATATCAATACTATTAACAAGTTAAATAACCCTTACAACTGGCCCCCAAATTTCTACTATTAAAGATTCCCAAATATTACAAATTTAAAATTGCAGTACTTAATACCGAACAAAGAGTGCAGAAAGGAGTTACAAAATTCGCGATAAGGACTAGAAAAATTGCCTGTGTATACATTTGTATATCGTCATTAGATTGATCTTAGTTGGCGACGATTAGTGACGGACGGTTCTTTGAGGAAGGTTCTGTCTAAGTAGCTTCGAAGTAATAAGTGGACTGTATTTTAGGAGAACTCTCGTCGTGACTGCTCTGTCGGTGGTTTTATAAATTTCTTCTGTCTACTGATTGGTTGCGAATAATATTAGTTGCGTGTGCTAGTTCCAGCGTTTTTCAGTGGTGGTGGTTGTTTAAACAATCAGGGTCCTTATTACCCAAGTGGTGGCTTGGGTGACAAAGAGTGTATAGAAGTCAAGGGACGTTGACAATGAGGACATAAAATAGTCCTCCACTTGACCTGGGACATTGCGGTCCTAGGGCCGCAACACTGGTACTTGTAAAATTTCAGAGCTTTCACAGTTAGATACACAATTTGACCTAAATAAAGAGATGAACGGGAAACGGTATTTCAAGGATTAACGACGCTAATAATGCAAATGGGTTAACACGTCATCGTTTCTCAAGCCTGTTAACCCTAGCAGGTTAAGGGTCGATGCAGAGACGCGATTTCACGCGATATTTCCTTGTTCTCAGCCAGAGAAAAAGGACGATAGAGATATGGATCACACGAGATCGCAATGCGAAAAATCGCGTACGTCCTCCCTGATCCCTGTTCGAACGGAAGAGAGCGAGGTCAGGGTTGCATCTCGATCAGAATCGTGGTTGCCGTCGACATCCATAGGGAGGCTGGTGGCGAAGGCAGCGAGATGAAAAGGCAATCGAGGAGAAGGTAGAAACGGGACGTGGAAGAGACGTTTCTGGCAGTCGTGCGTCCTCGGTGCCTGCATTTCCTTCCCCGGCTTTGTTCGACGCCTCATGCGTCCTCTCCGCGATGGCTACGTGTTATTGCGCCCAGTTATTACCATAGTTATTACCGCGACACTGAGTTTTACGATCTGATCGTCACTGGCGCTCGTTGCAATCTGTGCAGAAGGGTTCCGCGATCCTGCAGCATCCAACGTGGAAGTCATTTCAGCTTCCCCGAGCTTCCGCCTCTTCCGTTATTTTTCCATTACTTTCTCCACTGTTTGTTTCAAACGAGAATTATGTTTCAATCCGACAACAGTGGCCCGATGTCGTATTCAAATTGCCTCTCCGTACTATCAAGTCGCACACACGTGTCGTAAATTCGGCTATCGTTAAATCTGAACCTGGTTTCGCGAATGCTTACCGTGCCACCGATTCTTGCGAATCTGTACATTGTTTTTCTTAAAATTACTCGAGCATCTGCGGTTGTGATTTGGATACATGGCATACATGGCCAGTTTTCAAATTTTCATTCTAAATTTCGTCTTTAAAGTAATTGTTTCAGTCACTTATTTTGGTGTTGAATTGGTTCGAAATCTTCTACTGACTCTTACGAATTTGTATATTGTTTTTCTTAAAATTGCTCAATCATTTAGAGGTTATAATTTGGACACTGAAGTCACCATGGTCTAAATGGCCATTTTTTCAAATTTTTGTTCAAAATTTCGCCTTTAAAGTAATCGTTTCTGTCACTTATCTTCGTGTCCAACTGGTTCGAAATCTTCTACTGACTCTTGCGAATTTGTATATTGTTTTTCATAAAATTGCTCAATCATTTAGAGGTTATGATTTGGACACTGAACCCACCATAGTCTAAATGGCCATATTTTCAAATTTTCGATAAAAATTTCCGCCTTTAAAGTAATCGTTTCTGTCACTTATCTTCGTGTCCAACTGGTTTGGAGTCTTCTATTGACTCTTGCGAATTTATATATTGTTTCTCTTAAAATTGCCGATAATCTGAGGTTATGATTTAGATACTGAATCTACTATGGCATACATGGCCATTTTTCAAATTTTTGTTCAAATTTCCGTCTTTAAAGTAATTGTTTCAGTCACTTATTTTGGTGTTGAATTGGTTCGAAATCTTCTACTGACTCTTACGAATTTGTATATTGTTTTTCTTAAAATTGCTCAATCATTTAGAGGTTATAATTTGGACACTGAAGTCACCATGGTCTAAATGGCCATTTTTTCAAATTTTCGTTTAAAATTTCCGCCTTTAAAGTAATCGTTTCTGTCACTTATCTTCGTGTCCAACTGGTTTGGAATCTTCTACTGACTCTGGCGAATTTGTATATTGTTTCTCTTAAAATTGCCGATAATCTGAGGTTATGATTTGGATACTGAACCTACTATGGCATACATGGCCATTTTTCAAATTTTCGTTCAAAATTCCGTCTTTAAAGTAATTGTTTCAGTCACTTATCTTCGTGTCCAACTGGTTTGGAATCTTCTACTCAGTCTTTCGAAGTTGTATATTGTTTTTCTTAAAATTGCTCAATCATCTAGAGGTTATAATTTGGACACTGAAGCCACCATGGTCTAAATGGCCATTTTTTCAAATTTTCGTTCAAAATTCCGCCTTTAAAGTAATTGTTTCAGTCACTTGCCTTCGTGTCCAACTGGTTTGGAATCTTCTACTGACTCTTGCGACTTTATGTATTATTTTTCTTAAAATTGCTCGATCATCTGCGGTTACAATTTGGATACTAAACCTACCATGGCATACATGGTCAATTTTCAAATTTTCGTTCAAAATTCCGCCTTTAAAGTAATCTTTTCTGTCACTTGTCTTCGTGTCCAATTGGCTCAAAATCCTCCACAGAGTCTGGCGAACTTGTCCACCTGTTTTTCTCAAAATTGGCAGTTCATCTGTGGTTACGATTTCGATACATATTGAAATATTAGAAGTATATAGTAAAAGTACTATATAGTGGTATAATATAAATAATAAAAGTAGTTTATGGTAGTATAACATAAGTAGTACAAGTACTATACGGTAGTATAATATAAATAGTGAAAATAGTATATAGAAAATGCTCCAAACACATTGCAGATTAAAAAATCGAATTACATTAAAGCAACAAACGTCATCCGTTAATTCGATCCTCCCCTACACATATTAGGTGTAGTAAAAAGAAATCCAAAATGCATTAAATTCAATTTCATGCAAAAATAATGGATTCCTTTTTACTTCTCCTAATATTTTCTCAAAAATAACTTCATGTTATCATAAAATAAACGAAATTGGCATAAAGCAACAAACAAAATCACGATAAAATCGTTCCCTTTTAATTTCTTATTTGACCCACTTCCATAATTATCGACGCAATTAACGAAATGAGTCGAGACCCAATTTTCAGTCAACGAATAAATCATCGATACCTAAAATTTCTTTAACTCCGACTCCATCCGACGCGTTAGCTCGCTCGAAAGCAGCGAAAGATTAATGCCGGGCAAGAACAACGGGCCCCGTGACAAGATAAAGCGACACAAAACGTCGTTTGCACGATTTCGTTATCCAGCGGTTTTTCCGTTGCACTCGTCGCGGCGTGCTACAACGACGGATTCATCGTCGCGGAGGATCTGAATAAACATTCGTTCGCGTCTTCCACCCTCTCAGTCTCCCTCGCACCCCGGGCTCGGTCCGAATTTCGAGAAAAAGCGCCGGAGGACTGACGCTGTAAAAAGTTTACGGCTGGGTATCTCTGCGGCCCGTATTGCAACGGCGTGCAAGCTGATCGAGCGAGTTCAGAGACGCGCTGTCTGCTCGTCGGCCACGTATTTAGCTGCAAAAATTGCTCACGTAGCGGTACGTGATCACGGCGTGACGCGCCACCCTCGGATAAGGTTATAATCAAGCAGTTAGACCGGCTCGTCCCGAACCTCCACGTGTTTTGTGGTTAATTATACCGCAAGCCTTATTGGCCACCGATCTGGGACTTTCGGATGCAAAACGGATGTAAACGGGACGGCCTGGTCGCTGCGTTCCAGGCAAGTCCTCGATTCTTGGGTCCTCCTCCGAACGGTTCTTCGAAACCGCCGGGTTTCGTGAGGAAACGACTCGTGATTAACCCCATAATGCGAGAATTTATTTTTTCTTCTTTCCATCGGAGGTGTTCGAGACCTTTAAACTTTCTAGATGATATAGAATTTTTTGGGTTTCGATCCAAATGTGTTTGGGAATCTTAACCCTTTGCACTCCGAATTATTTTTCAATTTCGTTCCCAATAACTCCCTATTATTTTAAGTATTTTCTTTGAAATTTGCTTTATAGCACCGGTTCCTTTACTGCTACTTATTTTCAAGAATTTTGTTTACTGATTATATTAAATATAGTTCTCAAACATTGTTGTGATTTATATTTCGAATTTAAGAAATTCAAATAGTTACTTATCTCCTTTTTATTTGTTCAGTAAATATGGAATCGAAGAACGTCGAGTGTAACTCGACATAGGAGTGCAAAGGGTTAAAAGTTCTGGGATCTCGTATTCCTCGAGTTTAGAATTTATTTGGATATATATTGGAAATATGTACATTTTTATTTTTAGTGGAATCGTTATGTGGACGGGACAGTCTCGTAGGAGGGTACGAAACGAGTACTCGATTTCTCCATCCACCTCGAATCGACCGGATTCGCAGAGAAAACGACTCGCGATTAACTCTGCAACGTGAGAATTGTTTATTTTCTGATTCAGAGGTGTTCAGGATCTCAGAACTTTCGAGACGATCTAGAATTTTTTGGGTTTCGATCCAAATTTTGGGATTTCCCATATCTCTATTTTGGATTTATTCAATGTGTGTCAGAAATGCGTGAATTTTTTTCTTTCTTAATGGAATCGTTGTATGAACGGATCTATGGATCTCTTGCATCCTCTGACTCGCGATTAACTCTTTAATTATTCGGGAATCTCAGAATCTTCGTTTAAAAACTTCCCAAATTTTTCGTTAAAATTTTCTTTCGAGATCGCGGGAAATCCCTGTCGCGTTTCGACCAATTCCCATACAAACTGGAGAAATAAAGTAGCGTAGTTGGGTCTGAACGAGCCCGTGGCACGAAAGAAACAATTACGATCGCCGACTGTCACGCGTTCTTGCAGTTACGCGGTCGACCACCACTATTCCTACATTCCGCTCTTACCCGTCCACCTTTCCCATCATCCACCTTAGTATTTCATCTAATTGTCATATAAAACAATTGTCCATAAAACAGGAAACTTAACCGAATCTCGAATTTCCGATTATCGTCGAATTTCGCGTCTCGCGAATCATACTGCTCGCTACTGTCGCAGTTTTCCTCGTGACGTCTCCTTCCACGTACCCTAAGTACACTCGAATTAATTCCCATAAATTGCGAGTAATTCCGAAAACACGTATATTTCGGGAAGAAATAAGAAAGAGAGAAAATGGAGTCCAGTTCCATCGCGAGAAGAATTGTAGGGGTGCAAATTGATACAGAAGATGTTAGGTTTAGAATACATTTATTACGAATTAAAGTGAAATTAAAGTAATAGTAGGACTAATAATTGCACTGACTGTCCGATTCTTTAGGGGTCCTTCAAAGAAAAAGAGAAAGAAAGATAAAGAATCGAGTTCCTCTCTATTTTTCACTCTTGGTACTTTGCATAGTGAGAAGTATTATAGGCAAACGGATTGACATAGAAAATGTTAGGTTTACAATATATTTATTACGAATTAAAGTGAAATTAATACTAGGACTAATTATTGCACTGACTGTCCGACTCTTCAGGGATTCGCCAAAGAAAAAGGAAAAGAAAAAGAAACATAAAGAACCAAGTTCCTCTCTATTTTTCACACTTGATACTTTCCATCGTGAAAAGTATTATAGGCGAACGGATTGACATAGAAAATGTTAGGTTTAGGATATATTCATTATATATTAAATTTGAAATTAAAATAATACTAGGACAAACAATTGCACTAACTATCTGATTCTTCAGGGATTCTCCAAAGAAAAAGGAAAAGAAAAAGAATCGAGTCCCTCTCTATCTTTCACCCTCGATATTTCCATCGTGAGAAGTATTATAGGCAAATAGATTGACATAGAAAATGTTAGGTTTACAATATATTTATTACGAACTAAAGCGAAATTAATACTAGGTATAACAATTGTATTGACTGTCCGACTCTTCAGGAATTCTCCAAAGAAAATGAAAAAGAAAGATAAAGATAAAGAACCGAGTTTCTCTCTATTTTTCACCCTTGATACCTTTCATCGTGAAAAGTATTATAGGCAAACGGATTGACATAGAAAATGTTAGGTTTAGGATATATTCATTACATATTAAATTTGAAATTAAAATAATACTAGGACTAACAATTGCACTGTCTGTCTGATTCTTCAGGGGTTCTCCAAAGAAGAAGAGAAAAAAAGATAAAGAACTGAGTTTCTCTCTATCTTTCACCCTCGATATTTTCCATCGTGAAAAGTATTATAGGCAAACGGATTGACATAGAAAATGTTAGGTTTAGAATATATTTATTACATATTAAATTTGAAATTAAAATAATACTAGGACTAACAATTCCACTGTCTGTTTGATTCTTCAGGGGTTCTCCAAAGAAGAAGAGAAAAAAAGATAAAGAACTGAGTTTCTCTCTATCTTTCACCCTCGATATTTTCCATCGTGAAAAGTATTATAGGCAAACGGATTGACATGGAAAATGTTAGGTTTAGAATATATTTATTACATATTAAATTTGAAATTAAAATAATACTAAAACTAACAATTTTACTTACTTTCCGATTCTTTAAGGGTTCTCCAAAGAAAGAGAAAAAGAATTTGGTCCCCCATTATCTTTCTCCCTCAATACTTCCCATCGCGAGAAATATCGTAGGGATGTAGATTGACACAAAAGATGTTAAGTTTAAAATACATTTATTACAAATAAAAGCAAAATTAAAATAATACTACGACTAACAATTGCACAGACTGTGTCCGACTATTTCTCAGACTTCTGTACAATATACAATATATAAGCTCCACAATTCGGCCCCCTTTTATTCCCTTACACGCGCAAGTCACCCACACAACGCACCCCAAAAATTCCACCTGGGTTCTAAGAAGTCATTCCTCTTCCTCGCACAATCGAACCTAAACAATCACTCGATCCGCTCGTCTGCTCCTTCCGATCCTTCACCCCAACATTCATCCGAGATACCCTCGCAGCTACATTACCTTCGACGATCCTGCCCGGGAGAAAAGAAGCAGAAAGTCGAGGAAAAATTCACCCCGAAAATTCCACCTGCCTTCGAAGAAGTCATTCATCCTTCTCTCGTAATGCAACGCAAACGCTCGTCATTCGCGTCGACATTCATCCGCGATGCTCGGCTGCTACGGTATCGTGGGCGATCTTGAGCGAGAGAAAAGGGGCGGAGGGTGTGGGAAAAATCGAAGCATCGCGACCCTCAGGGGGAGGGTTAGGGGAACCACCCTGCGGCGTTCCCCTGCTCGGGAACGTCGCATCCGGAAGTGACTGTGTGATAGAGAATATTAATGAAACTCGCCGGGACGCACACGCGGCGTGTCTACTTTCACGTAGCGCTCGAGCGTAGGGACGGAGCGGGGCCGAGCGGTTTCGAGGCGGTGGCCGCGCGACACGCACATGCCGTCGTCGTACGGTCTCTCTCCCCGCGCGTGTCGCGTACACGCGTGCGAAAAACGCGCGACGGCCATTACTCTCGGATCGGAGGAAGCCGTCTGGCGTCGTCTAGCGGGCCGCTCGAGGCATTAACAAAGTAGGGCTCTGGCGTAAAAAGGGGTGGGAAGATAAAACAGGTGAAACGCTAAAAAATGGGTCAGCCCGCCTCGCCGCGCGCACCCTCGCCCGGTTTACTCGCGCGCACGTCGGATCAGCTCCAACGCCCTCGCGCCGACCACTCCACTCCGCTCGTGCCACCCGCTGCGCGTGTGTGCGCCAGCGCGCGAGCCGGCAGAGGGGCAATTGCGTACAGGGGGTGAAGCGGACCGACGCGAAGAGAGAGAGAGAGAGACGGAGAATGGAAGATGAAGAGAAAAGGGGCGAGAAAGGCAGGGAGAAGGAAAGACAAACAGACGAAGGCGAAGAGGAAAGGAGAGGGTAAAAAGAGGGAGAGAGCGAGGGAGAGAAGGATCCTCTTCTCTCACAAAGGATAGGGAGGGTAGAAGAGGATAGAGAGAGACGGATAGGAGGCAGGCGCAGAGGGTGGGATAGAGGGAGAAAGAAGCAGCGCGCGAGGGGTGAGTTTGGAGTTGAGTTGTCGGCGAATGAGGGCACTGAGGCTGGCGGCAGAGGGTGAGGCCAGACAGAGGCTATTGATCCACCAGGATCCACCTACCGAGCCACGTTAGTGGGATAGGCTCGGTCTGAATCGTCGACCCACACACGGGCGCGCGCGCGCGCGCGAGTCGAAAACGCTCCGCGGGCCTCCCTTTCGCCAAAAGTCTCCGCCGTTCCGCGATTCTTACGCGCGTGCAACTCCCGTCGTTGCGCATCTGCGGTTCCAGTTTGAAAAATCGTTTGTCCTTCTTCCACCACCTTTTTCCCTCGCGCCGAGGAATTTTGTACGCGGAAGGAGAGGGAGGGTAGGAGATTCGAGGGAAAGTTTGTCGGCGAAAGGAGAGCAAAAGGGCGTAACGTTTAGGTAGACCGCGGAACGAGAACGCGTGTGCCGAGACGAAAGCAGGAGCGTATGAACGCCAGGCGGTGTCTGCGTATTTCCTGCTGTCTTAACACTGAACCTAACACGATTCAAACTACAGTTTTCAATTATTTTTCATTAAAATTCACCATTCATTGTTATCGTTTTGGTCACTCGATAACGTGTTTTGTATTTTAGCACGCGTGTAATCAATTTTTCGGAATTTTCTTTTATTTCGTTTATTTTTAAGATTTTTATTTCCTTTTTCCATTTGTTGGTTAATACAATCGGGGATATTTCTAGCGATCTTCGGCTTAACACTAAACCTTCCACAACTCAAATTACTGTGTTTTAATTTTTTAATTAAAATTCATCATTCATTGTTATCGCTTTGGTCACTCGATAACGTGTTTTGTATTTTGGCACGCGTGTAATCAATTTTTCGGAATTTTCCTTAGTTCCATTTATTTTGGAGATTTTTATTTCATTGTTTCATCCGTTGGCTAATATGATATGGGATATTTCCAGCGATCTGCGACTTAACATTGAAGCTACCATAACTCAACCACCGCTTTTTAATTTTTTATTTAAAATTCAGCATTCAGTGTTATCGTTTTGGTCACTTGATAACGTGTTTTGTATTTTGGTACGTGTATAATCAATTTTTTGAAATTTTCCATAGTTTCATTTGTTTTTATGATTTTTATTTCCTTTTTCCATTTGTTGGTTAATATAATCGGGGATATTTTTAGCGATCTTCGGCTAAACACTAAACCTTCCACAACTCAAATTACTGTGTTTTAATTTTTTATTTTAAATTCAGTATTCGGTATTATCGCTTTGTTCTCTTGACAATGTGTTTTGTATTTTGGTAGGTGTACAATCAATTTTCTGGTATTTTCTTTTATTCCGTTCGTTTCTAAGATTTTTCTTTCCCTTTTCCATCCCTTGGTTTAGTAGGTGGTAGACCGATAGTGGTAGATCTAGTCTGTATACTTGTAAATGGTTGATAGTTGATACGTCCTGTAATTTTCTGGATTGTTTGAGACTAGATTCGCATATGTTTCTCGTTTAACATACAATTGTATCGCGATAACGAGCTTAGTTGGTTAATAACAAATTTACACCCCTCAGGTGACTAAGATTTTTAAGATTTTTGAAATTTTTCAACTCATATAATATGTATTCAATTTCAAAAAGCAGGAGAGATACATATAGTGATTAATTAAAATTATTTGAATTTTCCAAGCATAATTTTTCGATTAAATCGTATTACAAGGAATCAGGGTAACAATATAAAAGAATATATACATTTTTTTTACAATTTTCAGCTGTTTATGTGAAAAATAAACATGACAAGATGATAGCACAAATGTGGAAAAAGAAATCAACTAGATTTTGTTTTGGGGGATGGGAAAAGTCTTCAGAAAATAAGTTAACGAAGAATCTCGATTTGTGCTATATTTACAAAAATATTCCAAAGACAGTAATTTTTCTCCAATATTTCTACCTACCGTGTCGTATAATACTAACTTTTAACTGTAATATCGCATTCGATTTATACTCGCACGATTTCTTTTTACCGGAATACGCCATTTTGAAGTTACTCAAGAATGAGGTTATTAAACCGAATATACTCCTTGTTAATTAATTGCTCACGTGTCCAAATTTATTACCACTCGATAGCCGATTATTTTCATTCGATACCCCGTTAATTCCCCTTTTAATACCTCCCATGAAAAGCATGCATTTCTCAAAATAAATAAATTTCCCATTTTTAATTAATTTATCGCAAGATATTATAATTCATCGTATCCCGTAACACGTGCAATTCGTAATATCTTATAATTTATTATAAAATATTATGAAATAAAATTTAAAATATCGCGTTGCACATTTTAATCGTAATCGTAATTATTCATCGACGAGCAATAATTACGTATTACCTCATTTTTATATATTACCAATTTATTTGCGTTATCGGTATTACGCGAGCAGTCGAATCAGAGCAATTTTCACGTCCTACTTTCGGCTGAAAGCTGAAAAATGCGTCGATTAATCGGTCACCTGGCACAATGGATAATTAGAAAACCTAATTACATCAGCCTTGCGCAAGAACCACGGAAGGTCACGGTGCATCATGCTCCCCCGCGCTCTAAGTAAATCGCTACCCCCGTTTTCGCCGGCCCTCTCGCGGATATCGTTTTCATCCACGCGTGCATACATGTAATCCCGGCTTTACGACGCGAGCAACTTTATTTTTCCATCTGATTATGCTACCTGGGTTTTCGTGTCTCGCGTATTAAAGCTTCGGGACCGCGTAATCTGCCGGTTAGGGACAGGTCAAGGGCAGTTGGCCACGTAGGCGAACGTCTCTCGTCGCAATGGCGGCAATTAGCGGTGCAATAATTAGCATAAAAGTTTCACGACGAACGGGCCCGTTTAATCCGGCGTAACGCGACACGCGGTTACAGACGTTGTTATCGCCGGGGCATTTTTATGCTTCTTTGTCCGCGGAATTAACAGGTGCTCGCGCGCGCGCGCCGCGAAATTTAATGAATTTCCGAGCGGAAAGGAGCGGAGAGGAACGATGTTTCCACACGCCGGAGCTGCATAATTGAATTACCCGCGCGAAATTTCTGCGCCGATGTACCGGCGGAATTATCGAGCACGTTATTAGAGATTTCAGCATTCGCGAATTAGGCGCGTCCTCTTTAACCCATCAGCGTCGGCACGCTTACGGGATATCGGGCCCGCAGTTTTCGCACGTCGTCGGGGTCGATCAGGAATACGAATTTTCGTACATGTTTGCGTGTGTTAACTCCGTGTCGATATATAGATTTATCGTTCGTGATCGATACGATTTTACAGAACGTTGAAAATTAGTAAATTTTTGCATTTACTATAGTTAGGATGTAAAAGTTCGGAAATGTATGTAAACGATTTAATTTTAGTCTTTTACGAAATTAAATTCTGAAGTTCGTCAATATTGAGTAGTGAATGTTAGAAATTATGCGAATCGTGGCAGAAAATGCGGAAAATATTGGAAAACGGAAATTTAGTTAAGCTTGAGTCTAAATACAATACAATACAATGTAAAATGGATTTTTACTAATTATAGTTGGAAAATTTCTGTGTTAGGGATATGATTTAGTAAAAACTTGTTTTGGTTAGGATTATGTTTAGATTAGGTTTAAGTTCAACTATGATATTTAAAATTTCTCCTATTATTCTTCCTTTTGGCTGCCATGTTTTACATAACCTCAAATACGAACACTTCCAATCAAATAATTTTATCTTATTATTAATTTTATTAATTTTAATTTGTATATTATTTAATTTCGTTAATTTTCAATTTATTAAAATTCCGAAATGAAGAATCGTTTACAAATTATTTTTGCCACCGCGTTATACCAAAAATTCTAGAATTAAATCTATCTTCGAACACTCCCAATACCAAGTACGCCACAAGCAATCATACCAACTTTCAGCAATACGAACACTCCAAATAAAATAATTTTATTTTATTCTTAATTTTATTAATTTTAATTTATTAAAATCCCTAAATGAAGAATCGTTTAAAAATTATTTTTACCACCGCGTGATACCAAAAATTCTAGTATTATCAATCTTCGATCACGCCCAATGCCAAGTATGCCAACCTTCAGCAATATGAACACTCCCAATCAAATAATTTCATTTTATTGTTAATTTTATTAATTTTAATTTATTAAAATCCCTAAATGAAGAATCGTTTAAAAATTATTTTTACCACCGCGTGATACCAAAAATTCTAGTATTATCAATCTTCGATCACGCCCAATGCCAAGTATGCCAACCTTCAGCAATATGAACACTCCCAATCAAATAATTTCATTTTATTGTTAATTTTATTAATTTTAATTTATTAAAATCCCTAAATGAAGAATCGTTTAAAAATTATTTTTACCACCGCGTGATACCAAAAATTCTAGTATTATCAATCTTCGATCACGCCCAATGCCAAGTATGCCAACCTTCAGCAATATGAACACTCCCAATCAAATAATTTCATTTTATTGTTAATTTTATTAATTTTAATTTATTAAAATCCCTAAATGAAGAATCGTTTAAAAATTATTTTTACCACCGCGTGATACCAAAAATTCTAGTATTATCAATCTTCGATCACGCCCAATGCCAAGTATGCCAACCTTCAGCAATACGAACACTCCCAATGAAATAATTTCATTTTATTGTTAATTTTATTAATTTTAATTTATTAAAATCCCTAAATGAGGAATCGTTTACAATTTATTTGTACCACCGCGTGATACTAAAAATTTTACAATCCTCGTACACTGCCAATACCAAATGTGCCAGAAGTAATCATACTAACTTTCAGCAATACTTTTCGCAGCCTATATATCCAATTCACCCAGGCATCGTTGAAACATTAAACTTCAATCTCCACCCCTAACATCCTTCACCCTCTATAATCCCTTAAATTGTTCTACCTCGACCGCAAACGAAGCAATCACCGGCACCTCTCTACGTGTCCATAAAATTATCCCAATTTTTCCCAAGAACTGCGTGGAATCTCCGGAAGCCTCGGCGCCGGAAGTCCATCCCCGGCGCTAACTAGCGTCGTGGCGCTGGCGTCGGTGCGCGGGCCAGCGTTAACGAAGGAGGTCGTCGGAGGAAAGAACGAAATTATTTAGCGTAATTGTGGCGGGAGTGGCGCGGATAGTTTGCGGTTCTAATCTTTTCGAGTTCCAAAGTGGTCTGCCGTGTCGTCGGGATCGTTGCCGCGTTCCTCCCCCGGGGCAGGGCGAGGGCACTTAAGGTGTTTCGAATGAAATTTGCATGACGAACGCCGGGCCGAGTTTTACTCGGTGCTTCGACGAAAAAATAACAGCCGCCGGCCGTTTAGCGGTGCACACACACATATTTTTCTCTCGCGCAGCCGGTAACGAGCATCCTGCGGGATACGGGTCCGTTGCCTGCGGTGTATCGCCTAAAGAGCGGCTGTTTTGCATAAATAACTGTCCGGGGAGCCGATTCAATTTTCTCTAGGCGTTCCTAACGGATCAGGTGGTTCTTAAAATGGCCACCTCTAGACGACACGGAAACTTTCTCCGGGAAAAGCGTCTCTGGACAACCTGTTTCCCTCTCGACGCTCCTCGCCTCCTTTTCGATCCTATTTTCGCAACGTAGGTGAGAAGGAAACTCGTTACCGAGGAATACGATCGAGAGGATAATTGTGCCGGCGATCGTGGAACTTGGGAAATTAGTTGCATGAGTGGGAGGTGGTGAGGTATGATCGTGAGTGTTGATACGTATTATACTAAGGGAACGTTTCATTTCAGTCAGCCAATGTAAATATGATCCATTTACAGGGGAGAGTTTAAGCGAATATTTTAAATACTGTAGTATGGCGAATACTGGTCTTGAGACACCGAAAATTGGCAAAAGAACAAGAAGCCAATTCCGGTCTAACAAGCCAATTTGATTTAATCATATTATATTATTAAAAACTTTATTTATAGTACATAGTAATAATCAAAAAGCTTAAAAAAAGAAAAAAAAGAAAACATATTACGAATTATCTCGTGTTCGTGGAACACGAATATTGGACGAAAGATGGAATAATAGAAGACGCAATTGAAGGCCTAGGATTGGAAATACTAAGCAATGAGTCGGATAAGGAATCAGACGACAATAGCTCAGAAGATTTATTTCAATGTGTGCCTACTGATGGCGTCGTTGGCCCTTCGTTGACATAATCGACTTCTTGGTTACCGATTTCCCCAACACCTTTTTTAAGATTCTTAGAATTGACTTAATAATTATCGACAGTCACTGCTGTAATCTCAGGATCATTTTCGATCTTGCCTCTCCGTTGCTCGTTTCCATGCACCCTCGTCATTTGATCGTGCTCGCGGCGCGTAATTCCGCTCAAGTTCATAGACAGTTTTACGCGTGGATCGAGATTTATTTGCCGTACTCGTAGTCGATCAACGGGCCAGTCCGAGGAAAAAGGGGAAAAAAGAAGGCGCACCGTCGATTTCATTAATATTCATTAGCGGTTTCAATTTCGACTCGCTCGTTTATCACCCGGCTGAGCATCCGCGCGCGTATGCGAGTGGACGCGAATTATTTCGCACGGTTTTGCCCGCGGGTGGCGTTGATTTCCGCGTTCCTTCCTCCGAAACCCGGCAACTTGACGGAATCGAGCGAACACGCGGACGATACCTCGCTTCTACCCTCGAGTGTCCACCCCCGTTCCGATATCTCCATTTCCTTTCCAATTACATTTATTTCGACAGCGGTAATATAGAAACACTGCCGCGTGGCCGTTAAAGGAAAATGTTTTAAAGAATCAAAGGAAAATTAAATTGAAAAGAGTTGTCGATACGCTGGCAAATAGTGCGGCTGTGATCGCAACTCCGCTCGAACTCGCGCGGCTGGTGAAGAGGAAGCGCCGTCTTTTCGAGACGTTTCGAAGCCATATTTTTCGAACTTTCGAAGACTCGAAATATTTTCCGTTGGAATCGGTGATGTGATAGGACTTAAGCTCTATGGGGGATCGATTCGAGATTTTAAGGGGATTTATGGGTTTTATTGAGTCGAAGAATTGGTGCAGAAATGACTCATCGATATTATATTTACGTGGAAAGATAGATAGTAATTATAAAATATAGGGAAATGACATTTTGATGGCAATTTTAGCTATGGGCACCCTAGGTATATGGAATTTTATGGGTCAGTGTGTCCTGGATTCTGTCAAAAATTCATCTCTGCTTTAAAATTATAAGCAGAGACCAAGATTTGCCCAATTTTAACCCTTTCACGAGTAAGCAATCCTTTTCGGTAGTCTCAAGACGATTTTGCACTTAACTCACTAGCGCCACCACGGCCTATATCTCCTATATTAGTTTACTACTAAGATTTTGGAATTTTCTCCTCACTACGTGTAATATATCTTATGAAATATGATATTGTGACGTACATATATAATATTTCGAACAGTTGACACTGTCAAGCCATAGTCATTCTGTTATCGCTATCACTGTACACGTGATTTCACATTATTCGTATAAAATGCATTCCTGAACAAAGTGTACCAGGAATATTAGGTGTTCTTACCAACATTTCTTCATTTTGAGAAAATGGTGGCTCTTATATACTACCTTGGACGTTACCAGTCGGATTTGAACGAGCGCATATCATTTTCCCGCGCTTTATATTCGTCGTTACCGCGAATTCTGGCAACGCCATTAGAACTAGCACCCGAAGAAATATCTGTCGGCGATAAGTAACCGCCATCTTTACGGTTATGATCTTCGACGCGATCAATTGGGGAGAATCGTGTGCCAAACGGGCCGTGTTATCCACTAATTTCCCTATCGAATCGTGTTTGCTCATACCGCCAAGTCCATCGTATTTTACCACCACCTTTCATAGTGTCGCGCGCGTTCGCGCGAATTTTGCGAAGGGCCGCGCTAATACGTTTACGCGCGCGCCATTAGTAAACGCTCGTAAATTCGTAACGCGTGTAAATGCGAATAGAAATAATGGTATCGCGGAGCTCATTAACGGCCGTTCGGCTAACCTAACGCGATTACACTCCATGCTGGGTTAAATATTTCGAGCATTGAAATTCGCAACGAAGAAGAATCGAAGCTTCGATTATAGGGATACTTCAAGATGGATGCACTAGCAATTTATATTTCGCGTTTGAATTCTTTAATTAAACCTATTGAAAATATGGAGAAACTTTCACCAAATTTTTTGGTCAACGATTCTACAATAATATTCTATTCCAGCGTTGGAAACTTTTTAAATGTTTAATTTGGCGGTAAAAGGATTACAAATTTAAAACGTTTTTGAGTTTATTTGTACAGTAGTTTTAACCACTCTCTTTTTATTTTGGAAAGTCTTTTTATGGTATTTTATGTGTATTGAACGTGACATTTTATTTTTAAATGTCGAAATTTTTCTACCAGCAGCATCTATTTTTGTATTACACATTTTGGGAATTTTTTGAAAAATAATTAAGTTAATAATAGAATGCACTATTAATGCGCCATTAAAAATAAATTAATAGCGCATCAGTCCCTAATTTAACGTATGTAATAATAAAAAAACTCCAAATCGCGATAAAAAGAGTTTTTCGAAAGAAACTATTCTATTTCAGTCAGTAGTAACGATTAAAATTACTGCATAATAGTAACATTTTTATCTACCGCGGGCAACGATATTTTCCCAGGAATTTATTAACCAGTATACTCCATCGAACGATAAAATTATTCGCGGTATAATAAATGCATCTGTCTCGGAATGACACTACGTCGCTTCTTCAGCTTCCTCGAATTTAATTTCCCGTCTGCACAGTACCGCACGGCACGTCATAGTTGTAAAACATTTTATCGAACAGCCCGTTCCAAGCGTGCAGGGTGAGTAGATCGAGGGGGTTGGAAATATTCGAAGCCTCGAATAATATTGTCCTCGACGTTGAAATACAATTCACCAGGGAGACGTAAAAAGTCGCGAATTCTAACAAGGCATCTTCTTCCCTCTTCGATTCCTCCGCAACTATTCGATCTTTAATTAATTCCATATAATACCGATGACATCCGGTCCTTGACAGTCTTCTAATCACTGCTGCATTCAGCGTGTCTTCCACGCCGATTTCAAATTTTAAAACGACTATCCCGCTCAAAAATCCTGTTTTTTATTGGCCCCCTCTCTCCCCCTTCACAATTTTCTGTGTTGAAAAATTTGTTTATTGCAAAATATGTTAACGCATAATATACGAGGCAGTGAAAAATAAAGACAATAAAGGAAAGAAGAAACTCAATGCTATGGACGCAATGACGATGTTGAGATTGCCCAGTGACTCTCGGGTTAGGACTGAAGTAAACGGAGAACCTCGTTCGCACTGGGGGTGATCTGAAATATCTAAATTAGAGGAATGTAGGCGATCGACCGTCGATTCATAGCACATCGTATTTAGCATTGTCGTTGCAGTCTAATAGCACCTTTGCTCAACACCACTGACGATCCCTACATAGGATATCGGAATAAGATACCTAAGACAGTAAAATATTAGCTAGTGCCTGTCAAAGCTTGACCGAATCTGGCATTCTATAATCCTAGTTAGACCCATGGCGAATTACTTGCGTTGATTAGAAACACGCGTTCATCGAATCTGTAAAACTAGACTAAGAGCTCTTCTTCGCACCACTAGCAACCCCTTTATAAATTATTGGTCCAAGATATACCAGAAACAGAATAATATTGGCCACTGGCTGTCAAAGCTTGACAAATCTGGCATTTTATAATCCTAATTAGACCCATGGTGCACTGCTCGCGTTGATTAGAAGCACGCATCCTCCACCGAATCTGCAAAACTAAGCTAAGAGTCCTCGTTCGAACCATTGACAACCCCTTTATAAATTATTGGCCCAAGATATACCGAAAACAGAATAATATCGGCCATTGGCTGTCAAAATTTGACAGATCTGGCATTCTACCACCCTAATTAGACCCGTGGTGCACTTCTCGCGTTGATTAGAAGCACTCATCCTCCATCGAATCTGCAAAACTGAACTAAGAGTTACCTTCCTAAATTATCATAAATTATAAATTGTAAATTGTCATAAATTATTAGCCGTTGAAGCTTGACCGATCTCGTATCATCACAGCGTTCTACCATCCTAGTTGCACCCGGGGTACGTTCCTCGCGCGTCCATTTTCAAATCTGCACAGTCCATCGGTACTAACTCTCCCTTTCTTCGAACAACCCCCTTCCAAGTATATCGTCGCGTAATACCGTGGTATAGATGCTCTATTCGTAAATCGTTTAGCATATTTCGTCTCGTGGTTGTCATGGTGTATACGTCGCGAAAATTCGGCCGACATTACCGAAAAGGAACGAAGAAGCGTTCGTTCTTCGACTGCGGCAACCCTTGGCTCGAAGGGCCGAAGAAATTCGAAGAGGCCTTGCAACCCTAGTTGAGAGAGGAGCGGGACACGGCGAGAGATAAATAAATTGCACCAACGACCGCGATAAAGAGGGAGCGGGACAGGGGCGAGTGAGACGGAGAGAGGAAGGCCGAGGGTGAATTGTGCAGGGGACAAAGGAAATGAGATCCGCGGAAAGGCGCAGATATAACGTTATAAATTTATTTATGCAATACAACTTGGCCCATTCGAATTACAATAGCGCGAAATTTAATTGGATCGTTTACAGGCGGCGGTCTCTCGCGGCGCGCTATCGGATTCAGCCACCCCCTTCTTTTTCTTCCGCTTCTTCTTTCCCGGTCGCCCTTGTGCCGGTTGTCATCGAAAAACAAAAGAGATTTCATCGACTTTCCTCGAGCACGCGGTTGCTTCCTCTCTTAAACTCGCTACCAGCTAGAAGGACACTCGTGCACCCTTTACTTTCACCGAGACGACGAGCCCGGTGCCGCAATCCTACCGATTTTATCATTTCGCGTGCAACGATAAAACAATTGGAATCGAGTGTACACTCGTCCCGCTTGAGCACGAGGTCCACGTTTTCCCTCGGCCCCCGCTTTTATCGGACCACCGTGTGCCGCGTAAGACGAATTAATTGTCCCTCGTCGAGTGTGCGTCGCAATTAATACTACCCCTCGATGCGTCCATATTTCATACGCCGCGATTTCGAAAAGTCGACGAACAGCTGCGTGTCCCTCGATCCAGCAACGCCAAGCGTCGCGACCTCCTGGTGGCCGATCTCGAGGAAACCATCCGTGGTAACGGAAGTCCTGCGAATTTGACATATTTTCCACCTGAAATCGAATTTTCCAAGTATATCTGTGGAACGTAAGGGTACTTTTGTAGCCCTCGAAATGACGAATTATTTCGAAGTTTGTCAGTGATCATGGCGACCATGGAATTATTCCTGCGTGTGATAAGAGAAGTCTTGGGAATTTGTGATATTTTTCTTCCAAAATCGAATTTTCCGAGTATATCTGTGGAACGTAAGGGTACTTTTGTAGCCCTCGAAATGACGAATTATTTCGAAGTTTGTCAGTGATCATGGCGACCATGGAATTATTCCTGCATGTGGTAACAGAAGTCCTAGGTATTTGTAACATTTTCCACCAAAAATCGAATTTTCCAGGTATCTGTATAACACGTAAATATTTTTGTAACCCTCGAAATGACGAGTTATTTTCATTTTCGTCAAAATTTTGATCATAGCGACCATTGAATAGTTCGTGCATGTGATAATAGAAATCTTGGGTCTTTATGTTAATTAATGGATTAAATAATTATTCTAAATTGGGGTAAGTCTTGTTATGTCGATATTCCGAAATTCGAAACTTTCGAAATTAATTAAATTTGAATTTGTACTCCACCACATATTCATCTATATACTACGTATATCCACAAAAAGAACTTACAGTATTACTTTAGCGAGTAACTAGTATCCGATTTTCGCGGCAGATGGCGTTCCTTTGTTCTGCGCCATGCATTTAAGTCCTCGAATTCCGCACTCTCTAAATCCAATTCCATTTAAAAAATTTATTATATGTCATACGTACAGACTAAGAATACTCGAATTATTTTTATACTTCCCTACGAATAGCAGTATAATCTGCTGCTTTCAAAACACAGAATACCCACTAGTGTCTCTTATAGCGCATTTCAATGCCAATACCAGGAGAACGACTCCGACTGTCTCCAACCCAGATAATTATCGCTCGTAGCCATAAAGCGACGAACATCCTCGTACCCCGGCCCACGTTTTCCACGTTCGTCTGTAAAATCGTAATCACCGACAAAGCGTCTCGGGACGAGTACAAAGCGGGCCAGGGAAAGCGTGGTTCCCGCTTAAATTCGTCGTTCTCGAAAAACATCCCACTTTCCGCCCCTTAGCCTCTGCTCGCCGCTTCGGGGCGGTTTATCTCATCGAAGCAGCCGTGGAATATTATTTCTGATATAATTCCCGGTCGCTAGCTTTCCTCCTTACCCCCGTCGTTGCACCGCGCCCCCCTGCGACCCTCTGCAACCCTCTGCTTTTTCGCCACGCTGCTACCCCGGCTCTTTCTAGTTCTTCGCTTTGGCCTCCCTTCCGCGGGAAGGCCACAGTCGGGCCTCCTATACCCGTTTCATTAATTTTATCTGCACGTTTTACGAGCGGCATCCGCAGCCCGAAACAAATTAATTGCGCCACGCCACTCGAATTAATTGGCGAGCTCGCGAGTCCTTTGCTACCTGTTCGCGATTTCTAGCTGGTCCTTGCTACGATCTTCCCTGACCGTTGCTTGGTTATGGGAACGGGGAGAGGATTCGGCGGGAAGAAGTGGGCTGGTAGGCTTTTTCGGCTTCCCTGGTGTGGCGACCATCGTTCTCACCTTTGCTAATAGGTGGATTCGAATTTTTAAAAAAATTTTGGTGAAATCTTCGCTTCATACATAGACAATTTCTAGACCTAAGACTGGGCCTGCTAGGTAATCCATTGGCAGGTCTAGGACGAATCCCATACCTTCTACTTAGCTCTAACTCTAACTAACTCTAGTACCACCATAACACAGAGGATACTTGCCACACCAGCTGACTTCGGCAACCCTGAGACAGGGTCCCTATATTAGCAAAGGGACCTTCGTCGTTAGCGTTAGCGAGGATAAGATCTCTGTGTGCTCATGTGACAGAACAGGTGACTTCCTATGGGTCGTTCCGATTATATTAACCCTTTGGACTCGAAGATTTTTTCATTGTGAAGATGCAATTCGAAGCTCTTCTTAGACTTTTATAATCTCACTGATACTCTTTATGCTAAAATTAAAAAAAGAAAAACGTGAATTTGCGTGAATAGGATAATTTTAGGTTAACAATTTTAAGTTTTTAATATAATTATCATCATCCATTATTTAAGTTATAGCATTAAAACAAACGGTGACTGAGAGTCACCTCTCGAGTGCAAAGGGTTAATATGGGACCCTTATCACATCCCTTACACTTTAAACAAAAATAATAACAAACAACAGTATCCCGTGGCACAGTATCTCAGGTACACTCTTGCTAGTGTGACGCAGCTAATAAACATACAGGGGCCTCAAAAATTGTCCCTGTGACACATCGTGACGCACCACAAGATAGCCAGCCAGCAGTCCCCGACTTTTGAAACAGCCCTAATAAATCACCCAAACTGTAACTACGAGACAGCCATCCCTCGAATCCAATAAATGACGCAATAATATCAGTAATCCCTCATCTAGCCAGAACTATTACAAATACCCAAATTCACAGCAAAATAAAGTATTGTAGAGATGGGGTGGTGTTAAATAATATAGTTACTATTTATTAACCATAAAATATAATATACAATGTGCGGTGACGGTAATGACTACGAATATAGATATCTATCAACTAAACTCTTACGACTACAACGACACAATTATACCTAACAACACGATTACACTAAGCAACACGAATACAACTAACAACGCAATTCTTCACAATTTTTCTCTCTAATAATTCTACTGTGTACTCTAACATACTACACCGTACTACGACATACTACATACTGCATACTCACGCCCTTGCATCCCTATTTAAAACCATACATTCTATCCTCTTTCATACCTATTCTCTCTTTCCCAATCACACTTTCCCACGCACTCCTTGCAATCTTACCCTCAGCGGGTCACGTAGCCCAAACACTCAAACGCATTCCTAAAGACACTCTTCACTTTCATCCGATACATTCATAAACATCCCGTCCACACGATCCTAGCAATAACATGGTCGATGGATGAAATTATTTTTGGCAGTGCGTTGATTGCAATTTGTGATACAGCTTCAGTCAGGAATGAGAATTTGTAGATTACTTTATGGACACAGGAGATCCGTATTTCCTCGAGCCATATGTTGCTGGTATTTAGGTAGCTTGCATCTGCATGCTCAGCAGCTATGGATGTGCCGTTAATCCATGACATGGCTCGGAACAAGTCGTGAACACGGGGTCTGGTTCCCCTTGGGCCTGGTCCATCAGTTGACCCGTATTACCATCTTGTTAAGTTCATAACTACTGAGGTGTGTGGGATATTCGAAATCCTAGCTGCATTAACTGGGCTCTAGAACGCGAAGCAATTCGTCAGACGTTGCTTGTCCTCGCGATTTCACATGGATTGTCAGAAATGTAAATTTAGTGCGAATTCTCATCCATTTTTTCTTCCAATTTATGATCTTTTATCTATCAATCAATAAGTAAGATATTTTTATGGTATAAAAGTGCGTGTACAGGAACATTTGGACCTTCCTCCTAGATGAGGGATGATAAACAGGACTCTGGTTCAGGTAAAACATTCGAGATAGCAACTGGAATACACGTGGAAGAACAAGTGACAAGTATTACAGGATGAGAACCACTGACATCGAATATTATGTCTAAATATGTATGTAATCCTTTACACGTGTAATTACAATACGTCAGACGTATGGGACCTAATAAGTGTCTAACAAGTGTCATCATTATTCAAATTTCGGCGTTAATTAAGAGTGGATTTTCGTTTAAGAGAATTGCAAGGATGAGAAGTCAGTGTCTAGCTGAATAATTCAAATTTAAGTCTTACCTGATCGATCAACCGACTAACGATAAATGGATCGTGTTTCAAGTTCGATGCTCGACATTTCAATGGAAACTGTTCCACTGGGGAGCTTCATCCCCTAGTTAGAAGAAACTTAATGGGTTCTACCCCAGTCGACTGGAATTCAGGAAAAATTTCCGCTCTTGAAACGATCCCTAACGCAATGGTTCTAACTTTGAATTTGCCGGATATGCATTGTTAATCAATTAAAATTTACCAAGTTGATACACATACGTTATATACTTGGTATACTGTGGTGCTATACTTTCGAATTGAAGGTTTCTTTCGTTCAAGTGAAAATAAATTGCTCACTCTTGACATTCCTCAAGAAACATTAAGTTTACCACGAAATCTATTTTCTCCAAAATTGTCTTCAACGAGAGTAAGTCAATATACAGGACCAATTTATCTTCAATCAATAGCTCTCAACCTGATGGTATGTTCAGCATTCCCAAGTGATGTGCGAGTTGGACCAAATTGTATAAAATTTTGAAATATGCCATTGTTTAATATTTGGAAGAATGAAAACTCTTTGCTCATTTATTTTTCAAATATCGCGTGTTTTCCCGCCATACGATTACGTGACTCGAAGTATGACATGGTATGTCGTATTAACACACGCATTATTTTTCAAGATAAGTTAATGATTAAATAACAACGATTGAAAAGGAGAAGAAAATAATACATGTTTGATTGGAATGAGTACGGCCCTGGAAGAATGTCAAGAATATTTGGGCTTAGAACGAAATAGACCACGTGCAAGAGGATTGGCTGCAAGAAATATTTATGGTATAGTCCAGTGAAAGTTTAGGGATGCGTCTAGTGTGGTCGAAGTACCTGTTCCACCGAGGTTGTGAGGAAAGAGGCATAATTGGAAAGGAAAGCCTGAGTGTGAAAATAGGACAGAAGGAATAGTTTAAATAAGGGTGCAAGGGCGCAGGCGAGTCAGTGTGCCAGTTATAATGTGTAAGAAGTCCAAGTCAGTCTAACAATTCAGTCTAATTGTAAGACAGTTCATCAGTCAGTCGAAGAATGTCCAAAGTCTAAGAGTTTTCAGTCAAAAACAGCGTGTTAAAGTCTAAAGTCAGTTTAAGAAAAATCAGAAGAGCGATTCTCTCTTGTTTCATAGCCAGCCGTCGCCATTCTATTTATAAGCTTATTTTATTCTATTAAGAAGTCAACAATACTATCTTAAGTCAGTCCACTCAAAATCCGATCCTACATGTATATTTTGATATATAACATTGATATATACATTGATATGTATATAACAGAATGCTATTAACTCTTTGGGGCACACTGGGATTAAAAGTGTCCCATCTTTTCGACATTTTTCAGTCCCACTTCGAAATATTGCAATATCTTCATGCACATAGGTTCGTATTTCGTCTTATTTACGTAAAGCAGTCGGTAATACCTTCGACAAATGTTACAGATTTATTTGCTCGCCTTGACAACATTCAACGTGCTAGTACTGGTTCACCAATTGTTGGAAGCCATCAATTTATCGCGGCCATCTTTTTTTCCTGGTTTTATGTTTTTACTATTATAAAATAAATGTACTCGGTCTTTCTTAGATTCCAAAGCTTTGTTAAATTATCTTTCTCCCGTGGTTTACACTACTGGTGCCAAACGAAGACTGACTTCTTAGTTGCGTATGCTGCGCGCAACCAAAAGGCCCAAGACAAAGAAACCATTTGCCGGCTTATCGGTGTCTCGGCACTTCAAAGGAACTAAACACAGGCGTATCTTCTTTATCTCGAATTTACATCATGCGATTTCTTTATTAGTAAAAATATACCAATTTTATTTCATTTAAAACGCAATGAAATTCCGCGCAACGTGGGTTTATTTCATTATCCGAAATCCCGTGCCGCAAAGAGTTGAAACAGAGTACCGTTGCGTTCGATGATCCTCCTCGTCAGAACTTGCAGGATTAAGCACGCGAATCCGCTCGTTCCAGCGACGATCTAGAGCCGCGCTGAAGCCATCCTCCTCGAATGCCTCGCGATCCTAATCCCACCTGACGATCTCTCTCGATCCGATGCATCTTCTCGATTCCTCTTCTCGAGTATCGCTTCTTCGGTTCACACTCGTCGCTAAGCCTCGACAACGCGAAACCCGCGATTGCAATTCAATCGACGATATACTGCCTGAACAATGGCGGACCTAACCTAAAACGGGTTAATTCCCATCGCCATCCAGCGAAAATGGCGGACCGTTTAAAAACTGTTCGCCTAACGGCGACACGGTGGCGCGGCAATAACTAGCTATGACCTCGGTTTACATCTGGATTTACATGGAAACGTGCGTGAATCGCGGGAACTGCGTCGCAGCCAACCCCGTCGCCGAGCCACGGCTGGCCAAGTAAATTGGTAACTAAGTGGCAGGGTAATATCGGTAACAGTTTGCTACGGGAGCTTGTTGCTGTTTGCGCTGCTACTGCCGCATACAGGAGCGGAAGTTGTTGGAAAGGGGCAGAGACGGGACGAGGTTAACGATCAACGCAAAACTCTTCTTTGCGCCGCGGCTCGTTCGTTCCGACTTCCGGTCGCCGCCAGGAAGTAACGTGCTACCTTTGCGCTCACCGGGGATACGTGGAATTATTTGCGAATTTTTAACGTCCGCGTTAAACACACGTCGTTCGAAAATAATTGATGCACGAATAATTCGGGAACAGAGTTATTTTAAATTTAACGGAAGATTATTGAAAATATCGTTGTTTGAAAATTCCCCTTTAATGGGTGACATTATACAATTCGCTTTTAAAAAACTCTATGTTCGTTTAAAAGTGTTATTTTAGTGATTAAGGTCGTGATTAGTTTGAATACAGAATTTATTATGATATATGTGCCAAGGAAATATAATGAAACAAGGAAACACGAAGTAAAAGACACACGGTACATATACGGTATTACCGATAGCAATTACTTTACTATGAACAAAAAGGAAAAAGAATTTTCGGGTCACCTTATATATGTATATGTCTCTGGACAGTTTCAAATGATCCCTGTCAATTTTCATCACAGTCTTTGGCCAATAGCGACCGTACAAAGCAATGATACCGATGACGGGGGATCTAGGAACGGGGATGTAAACACCTACCTCCTTCTCGCGGACAGACAGTACACGCGCTCCGTTCTGAACATCGTAGAAGCAAAACTCGACCTCGGACGCTCTTTAATCACACTGTATTAAACTAACCTAACCCTGTCATTTCCCCAATTATGCCTGTATCACCACACATCGGGAGTAATTCATTTTCCTATCTCATCTCGCGAAGCTTCCATTAACCTGTGTTACTGTGCGTTCGAGAAAAGAAGGCTCAGCGTGTTTACATCTTCACAGCTGATTAACTTCGCTGATACTCCCTTGATGGACGATAACGGTGACCAATGACCTTCGTCCAATCATTGGCCATTATCTGTCACTGCCTGTGATCGCGGGACTGTCAGCGGAGTTCAGCCGTGAGGATGTAAACACGCTGGGCCTTCTTTTCTCGAACGCATAGTAGCACAGGTCAATGGAGTACCTCTATTATACCTCTTCGACTCGTCCCTATGTATACGACAGCATTGCCATTCTTTTTCCTTGCAATCTGACCTAATGCCTTCTTCGACGACAGAAACTACGCAGAAAAGGCTAAAAGGTAAATATCGGAATGACACGTCCGCGTGACTGTATTCACAGGTTCCTCGTTTGCATTTGTACAGATAGGTTCTCCGAAATTGATTGTACGTCGTTAGTGGTAGATAATAGCGTACAATTGACAGTAGCTAGCTAGGGGGCAGCACCTAGGAGTACAATAGCAGAGGAATATGGAAAGAACGGCGACTGCGCGTGGCCCCGGTTAAATTAAGCGTTTCCCTTACGACTGAATGTTTCACATGGCACTTGCACCGTGCCGGCCTTGCTACAATGGGCCGCAATAAAGCGCGAAGGAAACTTGGCCCGCTGACGGGACACGGGAGCGAGACTACTGCGGTGGTCGGCGCAGCCTCGGCATACGAATATCCGCATCAGCTCGGCCTGCTCTTCCTCGATCACCACCCTCCTCGACACCACCCTTCCTTCCGCTATCTCTATTTACACGATACGTGTGTGGCCTACGATGCAACCCGTTCTTTTACGCGTCCTCTTCTCCCTCCTCGCCCCGTTTCACGCCTTCCCACCCCTGTCTACCAGCACTCTCCTTCACCCTACCTACCCCGACCATGAACGCCGCTACCACGACAGGATATCGCCAAGTAAGTTCCCGCTCGTTCGAGCAGGGTCTCAATCCAATAACCATTTAAGAGCCTTACACTCGTACCTTACACGTCGAGGAAGCCGCTTTTACACCGCACAACCCTCCCCCTTCTTCCCTTATCTTCTCTCTCACTCTCACTCTCTTCTTTTTCTTCCTTCTCTCTGTACTCTTGCTCTCCTCGTTGCCTCCTTTCTCTTCTTTATTCCCTTTGCATCCCTCTGGACACGTTGGCGGATGGTAATGGGGTTAGCCAGGCCATGTAAACGTGCTTAAGCGTCGCCGAGAGAGACAGAGCGTGCGCTGGATTAAAAAGCATTTGTTTCCGTATCGGGTACGCCTCGCGCGATTAGTATCGTCGACTGCGGCTTTATTAAGCGGTTATACTGGCTATAGTTACTCGCAAGAGGTTTTCAGAGGTACCTTGCCAACTATGGCGCGCGTTCTTGGAATCATTATCAGGATAATTGATTTATGGATACTCTATCTCGGTAGCTGGCGAAGATTGACAGCCAGGTTTGAGAAGATCCATGTTGATTTTTGACAGACAGAAATATGAATGTTGGTTTTATATGCGTGAATGCGAATGAGGTTGAACGAGTGAAACTCATTTGGGATGATATAAATATATGTGCGAGTGCAATCTAGTATGACAGAATAAAATGGTTAGGTGAGAATCGTCAAAGAGGAAACATGGGCATGCAACGGTTAACACTAGAACTACCAACCCAGTCAAAATAACTGGTCCCAGAATTTTCCTTTCTGCTTTAACCCTTTTAGTGCCAGGCGAAAAAGAGGTGCCTATGCGAGAATAACCGGCCGAATTTCACGGTTTTACTAGGGTTCGGGAAAATGCTCATAAAAACCAAACAAGAAACAATATTTACATGATTCAAAAATCAGTATATTAAGGACGAAGTAGAGAATAAAACACTAATTTTTCTATATTCATTGAAAATTATATAAATACCAAAGGTATAAATGATCATAAAGAAAATAAAAATTGAGTTCTCTCTTACAAAACGTATTTGCATATACGAAAAGTCATCTTTTCATCATAACTTTATATAGACGATTTATTACAAAGTATATACTTCGCATTTCCAATATATTCTGTCACAATATAAATAATACTGCATAACAAAAATAAAGAATAACTCCAAGGTACATGGTAAGCGCCGGATGGATTAGCAGTCTCGGCATTAACCGACATAGAATATAAGGAAAAGTTATACCGAAAAACTATTTTTTTTAATTCTCTCGTAATGAAATTAGACCATTTATAACGTATTATAAATTTATTTTGAGATAGAGTTCTCCCGCAATGCGAATAGTAAAGCGCTATAAGGCGCGGGCCGATATATCGGCCTCCGGCACTAAAAGGGTTAAGAATAAAATTGGTATCAACTCGTATTAAGAAGGAACTGTAATCAATATATTCACTCGTATCCATCGTATCGCTGAAATTACTATAATCCGTGCACGTTATAGTTAGGTACCCATTAAAGATCGGTAGTTCTAGTGTTAATAGCTTGGAAATGTGATAAAAATTTGAATATTATTACTGTACCTTGTAATTAAAATTTGTGTATTATTTCCCCGAATTATGAAAAGTATAAATAGTATAGATAGTATAGGCTTTCATGCGTGGCCCAATATTTTCCCAATATTCTTGGACCCAGTCCATAATTGAGCCTCTTCTATTTTCTTCGCACCTTCCAAAAATCAGCATCCTCGTGTAGCTTCTAGATCAGGACTTCTCAATCATTTTCAGCTTATGGTTTTTCTATAATCTGTGCACGTTACAGTTAGGTACTCATTAAAGATCGGTAGTTCTAGTGCTAATGAGAGTGAGAGGGAGAGAAGAATTTTCTAGAAAGTGTCAATTATTTTCTTTGTTTAAAATAGTTTATTACGAATTGTTCTCATTATTTAAATATTTTTATCTAAGTATACTAATGTGTTAACTGTTAAAAAACGTAGAAGATATTGGGGTTCATTTCTGTCCACGAGAAATGCTTGAGAAAGTGTATAGAACGTTGCAAATTGGAAATCTAATTGACCGATTGTTCCTTTGGTCTGTTTAGGTTTTAGAAATGTGTAAGTGTAGTATGCTGTCAAATACACGGTTTATAATATATATATATATATATTGGATGTCCCAAAATTTATACAAGAAGTAAATTTGAAACCTCGCAAGTATTATGATCCACTTTCTCTCTTCTCTCTCTCTTTCTCTCCCTCCCAAATCTGGTATCGATTGGCAGTAGATCATTCATCATCGATTCTCGATCGATTGGACTCCTATATATTGAGTGTCCGAAAATTTACACAAGAAGTAATTTTGATTCAAGACACAGATTCTTAATTAAAAATTGTAAATACTATTCAGCAACGAAGACACGTCGTTCCTTCGTGTAGCTCAATTTACTGAACTGTCATAGATCAATAACCCTGAACTGTCAGCTGTCATGCTGTCTTTTTCTTTCATTTTTAATTAATTTCTTGATATCGTTTCGAGCAACCCAGGAAGTATGCCTTTTTAATCAGGTCTTCAGTTTAAAGTTAAGATGGCGACGCGTCCAATCTCGCGACACAAAGACGCCTGAAAAGAGAGAGAAAGAGAGAGAGAGAGTAGCGTGACACCATTGTTATTCTGAAATTTGCTTTTCAGACGGCCCGGGAATATTAATATTCATACTACCTCCGTCGAGAAGGCACGGGCCCCGCGCCATTTTCTTGCCCTTCTCGTACCCCTTTGAACACGACAATGGGTTAAATAGTGCATGTAAACATACTTAAAGGTGTCTGAATGGAAGGAAGGAACAGGAGAGAGAAAAAACGGGGAGGTTGAAATTAAAAACCATCGGTGGTAACGAGCTGCCATAAACACCGGCCCCGGCATTTATATTTCCTTCCCTTTCCTTCGATCGCGTCGACCAACAACATCCGAGATGATAAAGAATTTTTCTTCCCGGTGTCTCTTTTAACGAGCTCGCGATGATTTATCCATATTGGACCTACGAGACGTTATTTCCCGCGGATATTCGCTATTCGGGCGAAAAATGCCACCGCGGTGAAGATCCGTGGATTAGCCAATTTTTGATCGAATTTTTCTTTTTCTTGGTATTATTTTTCTTGCTATTAGTAGAGATACCGTTTGATTGGCAAATATAAAGAATAAGAGATGTTATTTTATTCCAAAATTCTAGATTCTAATTTTTATTCTAAAAACTCCGTAGAGGACTGTCTGAAGACAGCCCCTGTACCCTTATTCGAACCTAGTAGTCTCTCTTCTTTCTTTCTCGATCACTCATAAACATCCCGTCCATACAATCCCTGCACGCGGTCACTTGTCCTTCCACGTGCACTCCAGGTATCACCCTGAACACTCGATCTGAACCCCAGGCTGCTGCTTATTATCCATCATCAGCCAGGTAGGCCCGAGTGTTCCCTTGCACTCGCTCTCAAACCCATCCAACGTTATTTTCATCGTTCGTAGAGTCGACGTAAAGTGGAGGAAAGAAAGGAATCGGGGGTTGTACGTAAAAGAAATCGGTTTCGCACGAGTTACTTTATTCGCGATTTTAGCTCGTTCGTATTTTCCATTCGTTTGTTTACCTTCCCGATTTGCTTGTTTACATTTCCATTTTGTTTATTTACATTTCGTATTCGTTTTTCTGCATTTTGTTCTCGCCTATTGACGTTCCCGTTTGTTTACTTTCTTGGTCCTTATTTTACATTTCGACGTCGTATATCTGCGTTCCCGGCTTGTTTGTTTACGCCTCGGTTTTGTTTATTTACGACCTGGTGCAGGTTTATCTTTATTTCGGCCAGCGCGATTTCGATTTCCGCGCGGTCGCGTGATTTGTTGCGATGCATCGTACTCGAAGTCACACGCGTCTTTGCAGTTATTTATTATCGTTTTCCTTTCCCCTTCTATTTTTCTCCGTTTTTCTTCTCTTCCTTTTTTCTGAAATTCTTTCTTTGCGTTCACCGTGTGTGAGTCACACGACGATATTGCGCATAGATCACGCGCCAAAGAAATGGACGATCGCGTTCGAAATATAGACGTGTGCACGAGTCATCGCGAGATTTTGCTGGAAAAATAGCGAAAGTGTGCAACTCGTGGCAAAACAAATTTTAAATAACGATGATATCATAATTGACGAAAGGTCCAAGTCAATACGCCGATTACGCGCGTTCGGGAAGCTTCGCAGTCCGATAAACCACCCCATAACGTTGAAATTGAAACGAAAATCAATTATTGTAATTAAAACGAGCGATTTCGGATATTTTATTCTATTTAATTAATTAGGGTCAAGCAGTTGAATTTCACAACATTAACGTCACGTTTTGTTTATGTCTATGTAATTATTGTTATTTTCTAATTAATTGCGTTGTTCGTGTGAGTCATTCTTTTTGCGTATTTTAATTCTTTTATTTCCTCTCTTCTGTTTATATTCATTTGTATTATAATTCATTCGTATCGAATCAATAAATTATAAGATAGTATAGAAAATAAGATTAAATTATAAGACTAAATTAATTCCTCTTCTTCTAATTTTTATTTTCTCTAAGATATTGCTTCATCAATTTTTGTTGTTATTCTTATAATTTACTATAATCGAGTGCACAGTACAAGTCAATAGATAAATACATCATTTATCACTCAAAGATTTCGACCCAAATACTTCGCTCGACGGATATTTATTTTAAAATTTTATTAAAAACATAGCTATATTTGTCATAATAGTGCTTAAAAATTATTTAAGCCATAGTTATTATTTTTAGATTAAAAATAAAAATTTCAGGCACCATATTTTCATCTACAGGCTATGTATATAGATTCACACGAATGTGAATTAATATTTAATATAACAAACGTGCAAAAAAAAATTTGAATTTTTGGTCAAACTAATTTTTCTTTAAAATTCCTGTACAGTTGCAATCCCCATTTAGAAAGGTATATTTTGAAGAGAGAAATTTCTCTCTAGGCCTTTTCGTTCCAAAGATATTCCAAAAAGAAATATATATGTTTGACTCCTAACTTTGAGGGTTGATTTCACCCCTTTAATCTTCAAGTTGAATCACCGTTATTTTCACAACACTAGTGTCGTCAAATTGTCTGTCTGTCAATAATGGCGACTTGTCAAATTGACTTTCCATTAATAATGGTGACTTGAAGTCAAATTGACTTAATATGACATGACAGCAATTTGACCTATCCTTAGATAGAAGTATACTCTACAAAACACTATTATTTCCTATTTGACATGAAGTCACCACAAATGTTAGGAGTCAATTTAACATATATCACTCTAATTTTAACCCTTTGCGGACAGATCGACAGATTTCAGCAGAGGAAATTTAGCGTTTCGCAGTTATTTTTCTGTACAGGATTTAAAGTCAATACATGGATATTAAAACGGACAGGATTTGTTGAAACCAATTTGTGTTTAACCCTGTGCATTCGACGACTTTTTCGTTACAGAAAAATAGTAATTCGAAGACTTTCTGTCATAGAGTCGACGATATTTTTAAAATGGCACATGAGAAATCGTATGCAAATTAAGACGTAACATAATTTTCCTTCGATATTCTACACATTATTAGGTAATTTTAAATTTGATATATTAACCCTTTGCACTCGAGAGGTGAGCTTCAGTCACAATTTCATAAAATTTGGAAGATCGATATTAATTAATATATCAAATTTAATATAATTTAACAGTGTGCGAGGTATCGAAATCAAATAATTCTACAATTCTTTATTTATTGCTCAAAAAATATCGTCAGCTTTTTAATAAAGAATCTTTAAATTTCTACTCTTCTCTATCCAAAAAATCCTCGAGTGCAAAGGGTTAATTAACCTCGATCATTAGAATCTGATTAAATGGTGACTGAGAGTCATTTCTCGAGTGCAAAGAGTTTTAATACTACTTATAATACGTAAATGTACAAAATTTTTCATTTCTGTATTTTTCTATAGTTTTCTGTATTTTTCGACATACTAAAGACCCCATTGCATCAACCGCAAAGGGTTAAAATCGATAATGACCGATAGAAAGCAAAGCACTTGTCAAATATATTTTTGACAACTAGCTCTCCAATAAATCTCATCAAATTCGGGGTATACGAGTAGTCACAGACAAGACAAACCAGAGTGCTCGTACATTCTCACCTAGTCTACCATCAGCGTCAACCGGTGTCGCGAGTCTCCGTGATTTCCATTAATTTCCAATAATTTCCAATAATTTCCACGGTTTTTTAAGCAGCTGGGAATATGGACGCGTGGAAATCGGGTGACGGGATGGATTCGCTGAAATTCCCCGTATCTCTCGTTCCTCTTCCCCGTGACACCGAGGATCGGCTCGATAACCTCCGCGGTAAACATCACGAACGGGAATGCCGGGGTCGGAGATGTCGATAATCCGTGTCTTGGTTTAACAATTACCAGGTCGATACTCGCGAGCCATCGTCCGCGCGATTAATTACCCCCCGTCGAGTGGCGGTGGTAATTGGATTGCAATGAACTCTTATCTTGACACCGCTTAATCGTGCGACCAATGACCGCTTTTTATCTATCGAAAACAGCTACCGATGGTCCATTTCGAGGATGTTTACAAACGCGGATCGTGCTCGAGATAATGGTTAAATATAAATCGCGGCCGCAGAAATAGCGCGCGGATTTCGATAATGCGTATTCGGCAAACACCAATTCGCGATACCTCCATTTGTTTTGCTTTTTATCTACCTCTCCTATTTTTAAATCACCCTTCCCGCGATTTTCACGGATCATTTTGAATCGCTCTCGTGTCTAGGGTGTGGGCCGATTTTATTTCGGGGACAGGTTTCGCGAATTTTATCGGGATCGTGGATTTTGTTGGTAATTGTCTAAACAAAATTTGTCTTGTTTCAGATCGAGGATGACCCGCAGAAGGAGAAGGTAAATACGAATTTTCTCTAGTACTTATTAGTCGTTGTAAGTTATGACAAAAGGGTTGGGACTATTAACCCTTCACACTCATTTTTAATATAATAAAACATATTTTTGACATGTATATGCTGTCCTGTTTTTATGAGATTTTTAATCTTCTATTGTAAATAGTGTAAAGAGTAGCTAAATTACTCGGAGCTTTTGGTAGGTCATATTAAAAATTGGAGTGCAAAGGGTTAATGTTTATATTGGAATAATTGTAGATCAAAACGTAAAAATGAAATTCGCATATGGAAACATTTTAGCAGCAATTTTCAAGGGGTAGTATCCTCTTAGGAAATAAAAATGTTGTGTAATGACATTAAAATAGTAGATGACTTATCATCGGTTCATATAATTATTATCGTAAATAAATTTCCACATCACGCGAAGTTTGTTGATAATATCGGAATAAAATTTGCATATTTAGAAATTTAGGAATTGAAACTCACAGGAACCCTCGAACTAGTATTCTTTTATAAAAATTCATGCTTGGTATATATCTATATTTAATTTATATTATATCTTCTATATACTACTAACCCTTCAAAAAATTTTTTGGCCAAAATTATTTTCCTTTTTCGTCTTTGCTTTCACTTCGTGTCATATCGATTTAATACCTCGTTTCATACTTATGTCATATCCTTTTTCATCTGAAAAGTTAATTTTTGGTAATTTAAAATTATCAAAATTATTTTCCTTTTTCGTCCTTTCTTTTATTTCGTGTTATTTCGATTTGATACCTTGTTTCATACTTATGTCATATCGTTCTTCGCCTGAAAAGTTAATTTTTGGTAATTTAAAATTATGAAAATTATTTTCCTTTTTCGTCTTTGCTTTTATTTCGTGTTATTTCGATTTGATACCTTGTTTCATACTTATATCGTATCGTCCTTTGTCTAAAAAGTTAATTTTTGGTAATTTCGTGTTATCGTGTTTGTCCAAAATGTTTGGTAATGGGTCACCACTCGTGGATTTAAATAAATAAAATAGGAATACAGTATTCGATGGCATGGGAGTGGTCGGTGAGCCGGCAGTTATTTTGCTTAAATAACAATTACCGGAAATTACATTTCGCGAAGGGAGGCACGTAAAGCTCGGAATATCTGGAATATCTGGAATCGAAAGGAAGAAAAGTTGGCAGAACTGCGGCAGAAGCTCGCGGAGGTAGCCGAACCCGTTTCGTCCCCGTGCGGAATATGGTTATCTGGCGTCATCTAAATACCAATATTCAAGGGTCTTAAGGAATTCTCCCTTTCCCTTTGCCTCCGCCTTATTCCGCCGGAGTAAGCAAATTTTTGCAGCGGCCAAGAAAATGGAGGAAGGGCTCGTTTGTTATACGAATCGCTGTTCCTCTGCATCCTCCGCCATGGTCTCAGCCTGCCTCGTTCCTTCTCCTTTGGATCGTCACTTTGCCAACGCGTCCCGTCCCACGGATAAATCCTGCATCCAATTTCCACGAAGGGACCGCTGCCTGTCCCTTTTGCCTGCGAGAGAACGATCGAGCAGCCCCGTGACAGAATTCGAACAAATCTTGTCCATCGCTAACCGTGCCAGACGAATTTCTGGACCCTGTCTGGCCAGATCTCCGTCCTCGATCCCTGGTGCTCGAATCAAGAAACAGTCGGTGACGTGCTCCCGTGACAGAGTAGGTAGTACGTTTCCGGCGACGTGATTCCCTCTCGGACCGACAGATTCACTTTTTCTTCGCACGTGAGCGAAATCCAGTCGCTTTCTTGCCTCTGTCGCTGATAGTCCTAATGTTTCCCCGAGCTAGAATGATAACAGCCAGCAAATCGAAGGATCCACCGGTGAAAAATTATTCTAATATCCTATTCTACCTTTTCCGATCTTCTCGCTCTCTGTTATGGATGCTTCGTTATCCTCTGCTTCCCTCGTCGATAACAACCACGAGTCTCGTTGAAGAAGAAGGTTTACTAGGATCGTCGAATAAATTCACGATGTCCTCTGAATAAAGAGGATAATGTAATTGTTGGTAGCAATGTCTCGATTGATACGAATGACGAGTGAATAAGAAAGAGTGAGCATGAATGTCAACTGTTTCCGAGAGTAAGCGAGGTGTTTCCAGTAAAATAAGAGTAAAAGTGAAATCCAAAGATAGCATTAAGATCTAAAAGCTAGATAGAGCTTTCCTTTATTTATTTATGCTATAAATAAGCATTAAACCTCTGCTTCAGTCATTCGCAAGCCACGTGGAAACCTAACCTCCAACAGTAATAATAACTATTGCAGAGGAAGTTGAGTAAGAAAATCAAAGAAACAGGAGGTCAACTATCTGCTTTATTGCTCTTCCTGCTGTTATATAGATCCTTTTATACGGTGCAGCTTCCTATCTTCTCACGTCGATCGAGAATATTTCGGACATGATCGATCGTCCTGTCATGGCAATGTATGTCACTCCGTCTTTGAGGGTCGAGCATCGCTATACTGGAACGCATTTGTGGTATATTTATTCTTGAAATAAGATTATATAAAGAAGAGATTGGTCGAGCAGTGACGAGTCTAAGTGTATCAACTGTGTGTACTCGCTACCAAAATCGACGCGACTCTTTTATAGAGAGCATCGTCCCTAGATTTCTCTAATTGTAAATTTCCCTTGAAATTGTCCTTATATTTTACCCAAAATATCGCAGTTCCATTCGTCATTACGTTCGTCGACGAATTGATTTTGTCTTGTCCTCTCGCTTCCGGCTCTAGCTTTCTCTAATTTTCTCTTGAAACTATCCTCACTCTTCACCGAAAATATTGCATCTCTGACCTCTTGCTGCCAAGCTGTACACGACTCTTTTATCCAGAACATCGTCTATAGATTTCTCTAATTGTAAATTTCCCTAGAAATTGTCCTTATATTTTACCCAAAATATCGCAGTTCCATTCGTCATTACGTTCGTCGATGAATTGATTTTGTCTTATTCTCTCGCTTTCGGCTCTAGCTTTCTCTAATTTTTTCTTGAAACTATCCTCGCTCTTCACTCAAAATATTGCAATTACATTGGGAGAAACATCGTCAACGAATTAACTTCGTCCTGTCCTCCGCCTTCGCTTTTCTCCTCTTTTATGACCCATTCCCACTTAGGCTCTTTAGGCCTACGATACTTCATCGAACTCGTCGAATTAGTCGATCGAAGGTGGAGCAAACAGTGGCACAGATTAGCGAATTATAGAACAATTATCCTTCTCATCTCCCATAATTGGTGACATTCGAACTCCAAACATCTTTGATATTTTTATCACACATCTTTGCTCTCTAGAGGTAACTCTCAGTCGCCATTTTCTTCAATACCATAACCTATATTTCATATCAAAAGCACCAAATTTCCTTCCTTATTTCCAAGGTCCTCAAGCTTGCGACACCAGAATAATATCATCGTAGAGGTGCTCCTGTGCGAAGAAATTTCTCGCAGCAATGCTTATCATGTATCGTTGCATCTACTCGCGAGATAAACGGGGCTCGCTTTAATTATCCAGCCGCGTATCGCGTCCCCTGCTACTGCTGCAAAGCAAAGGCAAACCCGACAAACGTATCGTTCCATCTGTACCGTCTGAACGTTTCCGAAAACACGCGAGTGCCCGGGCACTGCGCGTACCCTGGAACCGGAAGCGCTGTTACGCGAAGATTCGCACGGCAGAGGCGACACGCTGGAGAAAAAGAGTCGATACGCGAGCGAGATAATTCGGTGATTTCAACGGGAACGTTCGGCTTCGAATTCCTTTCCGGGTCCAGTCCGAGCCTTTTACGGCCGGCCGGTGTAATTAAGGACGCTGAGGAACCGGTGAGCTCGTCGGACATCCTGGAAATCGGACTACACAGAGTCAACCGGCCTGGTTAAACTTCGGGAATCTTGATCGACCGACTCGTCGCTCTTCTCTGCCTCGCTTCCAAGCATTTGCAACCAACAGCCTTCCTTTGCTTCTTTCGCCCGGACCTTTCTTCCCTTTCTTCCTCCAGGACGAGCCAAGTTTACGACTGACACTTGGACGCGAACTTGATTAGAATTTTATCGAGTCTCCTGACGGGTTCCCGGCTCCCTCGAGATCTCGATGGACCACTGTCTTATAACGAACAGACTCCAAGTTCGATCGAAGCCAAGGAAAATATAGAGTCCGAAAATTATCGTAGATGGAGCTGTTAGAAATTTGGGGGAAACTGGACTTGGAAGAGAAGAGATTCTAGAAAATCTAACGATAATTTTCGATTGCACTTTACAGTTTTATTAATTAGTATTATTTTATGTGCAGAAATAAATTGAGAGAATTAGGTTTAGATGTTGATACGAATTCTCTTGATGGTACCTTTATCATTGGACACGTGGCTCGTGTGGAGAACGAAAGACTTCTTTTATCTTCCATCGGGGTCCTCAGGACCAAAATCAAGGACTCCAATCGATCGAGAATCGATGCTCCTTCCGGATGGTCAAGGATAGATGCTGGATCAATTTGGATCCATTTTTTCTCCTTTCTTTTTCATTCCTTCATCTACTGCCAATCGATACCAGATTTGGAAAGGAGAGAGAGAGGAGAGAGAGAGTGGATCATAATCTTTGTCGAGGTTTTAATACGAAATTTCTTATTTGCTATTTAATTACGAGGTATAGCGAGACATAAAAGTGTTAATACCCCTCCTATCGTTCACTTTGGGCGGCTGCAATTTATTTATAGCACGTTTTATGAAATTCTTATAACGGCTATTATATGCTGGAGAACTAAGCTTCCACGAACGCTAAATTTTAATGGAAAGCAACGCGGAGTTATAACGGAAATGGAAATTTGCGTAAACTTGGACAAAATTCATACGCAAATATCGGTGAAGAATCAGTAAGCCAGGGAGGATTGTATTCATAAATATTTCGATATTTTTGAATAATTTCCGCGGTAAGAGTATTTCTGTGACGCGAATTTTCTCCAATTTTCGCTAAACCTGTTATGTATACATATATAAATATGAAAGTGTAGATAAAATTGAGAGATCGATTCGATATATTATTTAACTCTATTATCATTATATTATATTCAGTCACTGACTTAAAAAGAGGAGCCAGTTTTGCATGGCGAGTCCTATAGGTATAGATATTTGAAGATTATTGCAAAATTCAATCTAGGGTACGAAAAATTTCGTACTAATATCTCACAGATTCTCAATTCTTCACGAGTAAGCATCTTGACACTCTCCAGTCGCGTTTCCACTTAACTCACTAGCGCCACCACGGTTCATATCTCCGACAAACGTACATCGTACGCATCTTGACGCTCTCAAGTCGCGTTTGTACTTAACTCACTAGCGCCACCACGGCTCGTATCTCCAATAAACGTACATCGTAAGAATCTTGACACTTTCAAGTCGCGTTTATACTTAACTCACTAGCGCCACCACGGCTCGTATCTCCAATAAACGTACATCGTAAACATCGTGCACATCGTTGATTTATTTTCCAATTTTACTCGTATAATCTTCCAATTTTCTCTTACCACGCGTGTCATATCGCATGTATAATATCGTTCTCACAAATTTGCACTGCCATTACTCATTAATTAACCTAAAATTTTAAACTTCGGTTCTCTTTCTCCCTCCACTTATCCAAACGAATATTTTTCCACCGTTTTCTCTTTTCATATTTCTCCCTTCCCTTTTTATTTTTCATTTCTTCATTTTTTCTTTTTTACACGGGTACAGAAGGACCCGGTGGCCGTGGGGTGTGCCCTCGCGCTCCGCGTCTCTTCCGGGGTAATTTCCTTAAACACAATTTCTGTCGACGCACTCGCAAGGCCGCCCCGAGCATGCACGTGGAAACAGCCTTGAAGCACGAAGCCCGGCTTTATTGGACGACTTTTGGACTGGCTGAGCGCGAACTTTTCATAGCTATGGCGAAGTCTCGTCTGGTCGTAAAAATAAGTGTACTGTGAGCTGGTTTAACGGTATCTTAAACAGCGAGCAACGCGCACAAATTCTTCCCGAATTCCGCATATTATGTCGCGTGTGCGAATTCGCTGCGGAATAGACTCCGCTATTTTCGACGCCTCTTTTCTGCGGAATGCGTCCGCTGGTGCGTCGTAAAACGCCAAATGTAATCGCGGTTTCAAACGTCGAGGAAATGGCGAACGAACGGGGCCGTGGCCGATCGTTTGGTTCGGGTTCGGCTAGCTCGATATCGCCGCATCGATTAATCAAAATTCATCCTTTTCGGCCATTAATCAGGCAAATAAGTCCCGAATGGATTGGCGCGATGGGTGGCAAAATGCACGCCGATTTCCGTCTAAATATCCACCGGCCTCGAGTCAATAAATATCAATCGCAGCTCGTTTCATCGACTAATCCAATTAACGTTATTTGCTGAATTACGCGTCACAGTCGCGATGCATCCCATTAAAGCTGTCCGCGGAATCCGACGAATTAGAATAGAGGTAACATTCTCTCGTAACGTTACTATTCTCTCGCAAGAAATTTTATGGAACGCCTAATTTTTCGATGCCATTTGTCTCTGTGAGGTGGATTAGGGTTGTGTCACACCAGAATTGAAAATTCGTATTTAATTACGCGAATTATTATTACATTTCGTTCACGTCGTTGATTATTGTAAGGGTGACGTGTGTTAACAGGTTGATTAACATCTTGGTCAACCGTGACTGGAATTTATTTTCTTAGGGGAAGCATGGTCGGTAATCTTCGATGACTCGAGTGCTATATTTGTTTAAATCAGTGAAATAAAATTTTGAACAAATAAGCGCGTGAATAAATACTTATCGTGATAAAAGGATTTGCAGTTTTCCTGGAAAAATTTCCAAAAATGTGCTCTTCGGTCCAGAGTAGTAGATAACAAGTTTATCATTGTATTTTACAAATAAATATTTAATTGCGCATGAAGAATTTCCTGTAGGAATTTATTCTCGTATTTAATACTCGTCATAGCGTGTAGTGTGTAATTTATTAAATCGTTGTATAATATTTTCTTAATTTTATAATATGTTCTAATTATCTGTGTTGTTCAAAATTATTTAGCTTCGTTCTGTCAACACTGTCACACACTTATTATATCGTGCATTCAAGGCATCATGATAAAATTTCAATTATTCTTAACACTAGGTTTACGGACGCTATCTGTATACCTATTTCTACGTATTTGACACCTGTCAAATTGACAAGCAAAGGAAACCTCGTGTCTCTTTTTAACGATTAGTTTAATTTAAAAACAATTGCAATATTAACAGTCTTAAATAAGTTAACTAAATCTGTTATCATCGTATAATTGGAGCAACCCATCCGTCAAATTGAATAGTGTTATCACTATATAACACTATATATATGTAGGATCGGGGTGGGTGGATGGGCTAAAGTAATGTTGCTTTACTACCTCTTCAAATACAATAAACTTATATTATCGGCTACGAAACTAGAGACCCGCTACGGAGACACTATTCTTAGACACTATCTTGAGGACCGTGAAGGACTGGTGCTGCCCGCGCCCTTGCACCCTTATTTAAGCATTCACTCTGTCCTTTTCCATACCCAGGCTTTCCTTTGCAATCATACTTCTTTCCCACGCAACCTCGGTGGGCCCGGTACCTCAATCACTCTGCACGCATCTCTAATCTTTCACTCTAACATAAACATTCATTGCAATCGATCCTCGCGCACATAGTCACTTTCATTCTAAACCCAGCCACGCTTGACATTCTTCCAGGGCCGTACTTAGTCCAATCCCACATATAACTATATATCACTATATATGTTTCGTCCGAATCTTCTTTTCGACCGTATGAAGAATTCAGGCGAAGGTTTACGTCGTTCTAAGAACGTAAATTATTTTTGAAGGTTTATATATAATTTAATTACAATATATCTACAGCAATTTACAATATGTCTTAGCGATATGCGTTCTACCGTGGTGTCGTTCGTGTTGTTTTGATGTTTGCACTGTCTATCGTCTTGGTGTCGTGCATTTTATATGTTCGTCTGTTGCTGTCATTGGCTGTCGAGATGTCTAAGTGGTGGGTGTGTTTTTCCTCCTATTGGCGGCGTGTTCGTTGGAGGGATGTGCAGGAGGTTCGGAACTGATAGGTGGAAGCGGAAGTTTAAACAAATTGTTAATTTGTTTAGGTTTGGGAAATTCTAATTCTTTTATGGGGGTTGACTCGGGGGGTTAGTTTCGGAGGTCGAGGATTTCTTCGGGGTGAACGTATGGAGTGGTATATGAGGTCTAGGTTTTTCCTGATGGAGGTAGAGGTTCGAAGGATGCTAGTTAAAATGTCTATTAGAAGGATTCGCGTCTTTATGGAGGATCGTAACGGTCTGTGAATTGGGAATGAGGGTAGGGAATGAACAATATATAATAGTGATATCACTATTGACATCGTCAATATATGAATAGTAAATCTAGCGTTAAGGAATAATTAATTATCAACCAACCCTCTGTTAAAATTTCCCTATTCATTTACGTTTCTCAAATTTTCAAAGAATTTTAGACTTTAGGCAGTGAATCTATGAAAATTCGTTCTATTTTAACCGCTCTAAATAATTCTAAACAAAATGATCGGAGGAAAGCCAGACTGTAGTCTTGGTTGACCAATATGACACTAGACGCGTTAAGATTAACGCACGTAGCCACTCGATGTTGGCAACGCTGGTGTAACCCCTTCTTAAATTAACCACGAACCCTATTCGAGCCGTTCCATCAGGATTCTGCAGCGGGAAGCTCTTCTTTCCTCCCTCTATAATCCTTTATTCCCGACCTTGTTCGAGATTCTGGTCCGAAGAAAGAGGGTCGATCCAGGCGTGTATCAAGGTGTGCAGAGGTTCGCGGTTGACAAGAGCAGTCCCAGGGGGGGCTGGAAGGAAGAAGAGAATTGGCCAGCGAGGCGGAAAGAGGGCCTGGAAGGTAGCATTAAAGTTCCACGGCGTGCGCTCGGGCCGATTCTCGCATCCGCTTCGGCTCGCCGCGTGCCATCGCGCGGCTCTGATATCCATATGCAGTAGCCCGAGGAAATAAGCTTGCTCGTAAATAAGAAAAGTTCTTGCGTCTCTGCCTCCACCCACTCTCCACCCCCTTTCCACCCTCTTTCCACCCTCTTTCCTCCGCTGTGTCTCCTCGGGGCTGCTCGCCGGCCTTCTCGGTGTGTGGTTCCCGAGATATCGAGTGATTTGTTGCGATTCGCTCTCTTTTTCTCCGGCCCACTCGCAAGGGGTCCGTCCACCCCGCACGCCACGCGATACACCGATAATTTCGCTGCTGTAGGCGCGGTAATGGCGTCGCCGCGGCTCCATCCCTCTACCCCGATATTATTATTTCCACCAGGAATAATATACAAACACTGGTTATTGCGTGTCTATACTGGTCGAGGAGGGTGGTAGGAACAGGTGAACTTGGGTAGACTCGGTGAGCCACTTTTGCACGGAAATGGACTGGTGTTTGCTAACTTGCGAGGCTCACAGGCCACGTCTCGAGGTCTCGGAATTTTTTGACGAAGCTTGGTTTTGGGATAGATTTTGTTGTCTAGGTGTCTTTTGATTCCCTTTGATTTCAGATTTGAATTTGGATATATGATAGTTTTCTGTATCAAGAGCGTGTTCTTACGTGGATTTAAATTGCCGAGAGCATAGATGACATAGATTCGAATATTTGCTTTCAAGTTGGAGAAATATACGGATATTTCTTCGACCTCCATTTTAAGAGACGCATTTAAGTGATCGGCTCTTATTCCGTTTACTGTGACGATAAATTTCGCGTCTAATATTTTATTCGTGTATCAAAGTCTGGGAAACCATTAGAAATATTTTGTCTCTCTTTGACCGAAGGAAACATGGAAAATTATTTCTCTGTCTATAGTGCATGCAATTTTGGAGAAGACTGTTCCCAGAGATTCCAATTCTTTTCTTGGTAAACTGATCATTATGAAAGCATTGGAAGTATTTCTTCTCTTTTCTAATACCTTGCTCTTTGACCAAGAGAAATACTGAAAATTATTTCTCTGTCCATAGTGCATAGAATTTTGACGAATACTGTTCCCAGAGATTCCAATTCTTTTCTTGGTAAACTGATAATTATGAAAGCATTGGAAATATTTCTTCTCTTTGCTAATACCTTGCTCTTCAACCAAGGGAAGTACAGAAAATTGTTTCCCTGTCCATAGTGCATAGAATTTTGGACAAGTCTGCTCTCAAAGATCCCAATTCTTTTCTTGGTAAATTGATCGTTAATACAGAAAATTATTTCTCTGTCCATAGTGCATCGAATTTTGACAAATACTGTTCCCAGAGATCCCAATTCATTTCTTGGTAAACTGATCGTTAATATAGAAAATTATTTTTCTGTCCATAGTGCATAGAATTTTGGTGAAGACTGTTCCCAAACATCCCAATTCCTTTCTTGGTAAACCTATCGTTAATACAGAAAATTATTTTTCTATCCATAGTACATAGAATTTTGGTGGATTGTTCCCAAACATCCCAATTCTTTTCTTGGTAAACTTATCGTTAATACTGAAAATTATTTCTCTGTCCATAGTGCATCGAATTTTGACGAATACTCTTCCCAGAGATTCCAATTCTTTTCTTGGTAAACTGATCATTATGAAAGCATTGGAAATATTTCTTCTCTTTGCTAATACCTTGCTCTTTAACCAAGGGAAGTACAGAAAATTGTTTCCCTGTCCATAGTGCATAGAATTTTGGACAAGTCTGCTCTCAAAGATCCCAATTCTTTTCTTGGTAAATTGATCGTTAATACAGAAAATTATTTCTCTGTCCATAGTGCATCGAATTTTGACAAATACTGTTTCCAGAGATCCCAATTCTTTTCTTGGTAAACTGATCGTTAATACAGAAAATTATTTTTCTGTCCATAGTGCATAGAATTTTGGTGAAGTCTGTTCCCAAACATCCCAATTCTTTTCTTGGTAAACCTATCGTTAATACAGAAAATTATTTTTCTGTCCATAGTGGATAGAATTTTGACGAATACTGTTCCCAGAGATCTCGATTCTTTTCTTGGTAAACTGATCGTCATGAAAGCATTGAAAGTATTTCTTTCCTTTTCTAATACCTTGCTCTTTGACCAAGGGAAGTACAGAAAATCATTCCTCTGTCCATAGTGCATAGAATTTTGACGAAGGCTATCCCCAGAGATCCCGATTCTTTTCTTGGCAAACTGGTCATTATGAAAGCACTGGAAATATTTCTTCCCTTTGCCAATATCTTGTTCTTTGACCAAGGGAAATACAGAAAATTATTTCTCTGTCCATAGTGCTCCAATTTTGCAGAATTTTCTCGTTTTTCATCGAATGCAATGCAGTTGTTAGAAATCCACACTATACACCCCAGTATTCTAAATTAAATGAAATTTTTGCGTCAGGAAGTCAGTTTCATTTCACGACATTAACGGATGACCAATTTCAGTCACAAAATTCTAACCAGTTCCCAAAGCATTGTACTTGCTAGCCCCTGTGTACTTATTCTTCTCCATCCCCTGTATTTCAAGACAGGAACCCGTTTATTAATTAAGCCACATTGTCCCTCGTATTGAATAGGGGCAACCAGGATTTAAAGGCTACGTTCCTATCCGATTTCCAGCTTCCTTCTGATCCTTTGAACGCGAGTGGAGACAACGAGCAACGAAGAAGCTCGACGATGATATCTGTAACAAGCTGTTGGTAGCGGGCAGACAGCTTTTATTGCGACTCGAAATCCAAAATCCCTTTTACAAAGCCACAAACTTTTATCGAAATTAGCGTCGGGTACATTCTCCGGCAGTTATGCCCTCCGTTATCGAAGATACAAGAAAGTTACGTTCCCCTGGAAATAGGGGACACGGCAGCAATACTATAAAAGCATATAGGCGGGCATCGACTGCCGTATCGCTGGTATAAATCATGCGAAATGCGTCCATGAATGAAATATTTTCGCGTACGTTCGCGGCGCATTTTCGTCGGAATTCGTTCCTCGTTTTATTGACGTCGAGATAAACTTTTACGCGTCCCTGCCGCGGAACGGCTATCAAGAAAGCTGCAACGTTTCCTTAACTAACGCGCTGGTCATTTGAATAAAGCGCGCCTTCGATTGCGCTGTAAAACATCGGGCAACTGTGAAACTAGGACCGCGATTTCTCTGCTACTAATTTATAATAGTTAAAATAATGAAAATAAAAATTCGGACATTTTAAAAGTACTTCGAAAATTATTCATTTATTTGTTTATTTACGGGTTGATGTCTTCTTCTACACAAATGATATGAAGAATATATATATAAAAGAATTCTTGAAGGGAAAATTTTTATAAATTGTGTAATCATTATTACAAATAATTACATATGTTTACAATAGTTATATACTTGTGTAAATTATGTAAGTTGTAATAATTTTATTATATTGTCTAATTTGCACAACAAGATATAAAAGAAGAAAATAATATAATATAATATAATATATCACAGAATCAATGTTTGTAATAAATTAAAAAAATATAACGTACATATATAATTGTAAAATGTAATGCACGAGCATTGTGAACTCCTTTATTGAACATACTTTTAAGAAATTCTATGAACACACGATTAAAGAAACGTATAGAAGATTTATAGACAAATAATGTATATATGTAAGGTTGTAAATTCGTTAGAATTTGTTATAAATGCGAATTTTTATTTATTTTAAAATGGGTGATAGGTATGAGATATAGGAGTCCTTTGGTTGATATCATTTTTAGCTATTTATTCTCTTTTTTGGTCTTTAAAAAGTTGTTTTGTACACTTATACGTTGAAAACTATTGTTACTTGGAAGTAAATGGCTATTTTATATGAGAAAGCAATTGTACATATGTAAATTACTGTATATATTGTTATTGTAAATTATACAAAGCACATATTTGCAATAAACTATGTAATAAGTATTATAAACGATTTGAGAATCTTTGGAAAATCAGTTGAATCCGGAAATTACCATATTATTCAATCTGTAAATTATAAATTCGAATTTTTCGTCCTTGCATTCGAGGCTTTCAAGCTTCCTACTGAATTTAAATTCGTTATGAGCTCGAGAGTAGTGGTGTTTCCTCACAATCTTCTAATAAATAACTTAATAAATACTTGACGTACATCTATTTCTCAACAAAAATTCCCAATTTTTTTGATCTTCATTTTCTAAAAAACTTCCCTTGTTTAACACTAATTCTATTATAATCCCACAGTCTAAACCCCCCTATTAAATTTATATTCAAAATTCTGCATTCAGTGTTCCTTTAAAATACATATTATCAATTATTCAAAATCTTCTATTTCATTTTCTATCAAGCTTTTCCTATAAATAATAATTTTAAAATTTATTAATATCTATTATTATTATCGAATAATAAATTTTTTAATTATAATAATTTTATTATTAACTAGAGTTGCTTTTTTAGCATTATTAGAACGAAAATTTATATCAATAATTCAATCTTTCATTTTTCCATCAATTTCCGTCATTCGATCTTCATTCTGGAACATTTCTAAGCCCCAATAATTACAAATTTCCTGTCCCACAATTAGTCCTCGAAACTCATGTCCAACATAATCCCACAATTTAAATGCCTATATTAAATTTTTATTGAAAATTCTGCATTCAGTGTTTCCTTAAAATACGTATTATCAATTATTCAATACCTTCTTTTATTTCATTTTCTGTCAAGCTTTTCCTCTTTCATTTTTCCATCAATTTCCGTCATTCGATCTTCATTCTGTAGCATTTCTAAGCCCCAATAATTACAAATTTCCCTGTCTCACAATTAGTTCTCGAAACTCGTGTCCATTTATAAATTCGTTACGTCCATCATCCAAGGATCGAAGACCTCCAAAAGATGACAGCACACAGACTTGAGTCGCACCCCTATCCGAACTTTGCTGGAACAGGAATCGATCAATGGATCGTGCCAATCGGTGGAGAGGAGTCGCTGTTAATCCATCGAATCCTCTGCCAGCTTTCCGTTTATTCTTCCTTCGTTAATGGAATTCTGGAAGACGGGACTACGTGCTCCTCCGTGTCGGGGAGCCTAGCGTGGACACGGATGAGGGAGGCCCTGGGCAAGTGGAAGGGGGACAGAGAAACAAAGAAGTTGGCAGAGGGAATACGTTCCACGTTTTCTTATCCCGCGGAATCTCGTGAATGATTGCCGGTGATTTACCGGAGCCCGGCTGATATCTCTCAAATCTCGAAAGTTATGGCGCTGCCGTGGTGCTCGCAGCCTTCTCCGCGAGAAGTCGACGCCGGATTCTCGCCCCGCGCGTGATCCCGCAGATTCCGTCGTTTGGGAAAAAGTTTTGGCGGTACTGCCTGTCCGTTCGCCAAACCTCTCCCTTTGCCAGCTCCGTCCATCGCGGGCAATGATTTTTTGCAAGCTCTATCGCCTCGATGAGAGGAAAGAAGTTGGAGGTCACAGTCCCCCGAGTTTCCTTCGCGAGAAGGATATATTACCGTTGTTCCGCTAATCTCGCGTGATCTATCGCCTCGTCGAGATGAAGAAACATCCAATCGGGACTATGACTCGGTTAATTCGCGTATATACAGATTACCACGCGAGTTGTCTCACAGCGTGACACTGAAAAATTAGAGGTTCCGTCATTAGGTATTCTTAGAGACACAGGTAATGAAGATCCTCTTCGGAATCTTGCAACGCAGGCTCACTGTCAATGACACTTGCATAGCTACCTGCATCCAATGACACCTCGGTATTATGATTTTCTTCGCAATTTTCTGCCAATCACTTGTTTTCCCTGTTGCACCGAATACAGCTAGTTGGAAACGTTTGAACTCTCCACGGAGTTAGTTGTTTATATGACAGCGATTAGGCTAGGTACTGAAGACATGGCTGCTTTTTTGCTGTGCTCAAATTTCGGGTCAACGGTGGCCCGGTGTCGGCTAAACGGGGGTTAAGAAACAGTTCGCGAATATTTTGTCCTGTGTCGCTCATTCGGAATGGCGCTGAATGTCCTCTCTGCCAATACTTTTCCAGCGTCGAGGTTTTATTACATCGAGTATCGCGAAAATCACGGTACAATCTGCGGAGTATCCCTAAACTCTGTCAAAAAATGAACCTACGTGACAAGGGAGAGTAACGCGTTAATCTTCGCCTTCGTTGACACCTGTACCCTAAATCGTGTCATAATTCGCTCCCTACGTAAACTCTTGACCGATCGAGTCCTACCTGCGGTCATTGAAAGGACTCGCAACCGAAACCGGAAGCGGACTGGAAAGAGGAACCGGTCTTTGGAATAAAAAGCGCGTATTCCGGATCGGGGTCGGGCGATTTATAACCGTGACACCCTAGCCGGCGGGAATTCGCGTGGCGTCGGAATTCAAGGAACAACTGGCTTTGTGGGGAACGCAGAGGGAGCTGCCGAGTCAGGAATTGGGAAGGACCGGTGCCTCGGGAAAGGCTGGTGCGGCGCCGGAAACGCGGGACAGAGATCGCGCGGGGTGATCAGAGGGGGCGGTGGGGGTGGTGGTGGTGAGTGTTTGGGCCAGGGAAGAAGAGACGCGACGCTGATACGACGCGACGCGACGCAGCGTGGCACGGCGTCCAGAGTGGCTGGCCCGG
>NW_016909734.1:282321-302608 GCF_001483705.2 Eufriesea mexicana
CCTGATCAGATAGGGGTCGGAAACGGGATAAAAACGTTCTGTCTCCCTTCGGATCGCAAGGAACTTTGCTCTGACCGTTCCGTTCGCCACCCTCTGCCTCGTCTACGCGGCCCCCCGCGCCCCGGCTCGCCCTTCGGGGCTTTTCAAGCGGCAGCACCGCGTCCAGCCTTCGCCCTTTGTGCCCATTGGCAGCACTCCATTATTCGACCACGTCAATTACAGCCTGCGCGCCTAACGACTGAAGAATTCGACGTGCCGCCGCGAGACACGGGCCCTTACGTCTCTCCTTCTCTGTCACTCGACCGACAGGACAGTCGAGTGCCCCCTCGACCCGAGCGCCAGGCTATCGGCAATTGATAGGCGGAAGGGTGAGTCTCGGATCGGCAAGTCGAGGATCAAGCTTCCCGAATATGTTTCCCTGGCCCGCACATCCGTTCATCCTCATACACTTTCTCTCCTTCTTTTCATATCGCCTTCCACAAATATTTACCTACGTCCCGGTTCGAGATGTTGCTAAATATTTGAATTTCCCGCGCTGCGAGGTCTTAGCAGAACCGACGGATTAGAAGGGATACGGAAGACTCGTGTTCCTGCCTCGCTTCCGCGAACGTTGGCAGGTGTAGCCAGGGCTATGACAGCGAGTTGGTAAAATTGCTCTGGTCTCGGAGCTAACGTCAGAGCTAACGTGATCCAATGTGTGGTAAGCGATTAACCACGGACGCGATTACGCTGTTGAAGCATTTTCGAGCGTCGCGACGCTAATCGCTGTCAATTCTTAAAAGCTGAACCCACGGTCTTGTTAAATCACAGGAGAACCTAGTAAATTTTGAGAACCAGAGTTGAATTTCCTGCGTTGCGAGGTCTTAGCAGATCCTACGGATTAGAAAGTACACGGAAGATTCGTGTTCCTCGCTCAGTTTCGCGAAAGTTAGCGATTCAGTTGTAACCGTAGCTATGACAGCGAGTTGGTAAAATTGCTCCGGTCTCAGCGCCAACGTGATCCAATACGTGGTAAGGCACTAACCACGTACACGATTACTCTCTCTGGCCATTTTCAAGCACCACGACGTCAATCGGTGCCAATTCTTAAAAGCTGAACCCACGGTCTTGCTATATCACCGGTAAATCTGGAGAACGAGCGAAATAGAGACAAATCTCCGGCGTCTGTTTGTAATGCATAACTCGGATACTCGCTTCCTGGAAGAAGCAGTCTCGGAATTAAAGGGATGACTTCGCGAGGGACACTGTGTATCCATAGAAAATCGTCCTGTCCTGGATCGAAGAATTAGTTCCGGGGAATTGGATATACATACCCGAGCAGCCAGAGCGCTGCCAGACACAGGAAGCTGCTCGTTCCGCGACAGAATCTACGTATCTGGGAGATCTTATATCGACCTGGAGGACCTACGATCCTCGACTTAAACACGCGATAACGCGGCATTCGGGCCATTCGTCATGGAAGCAATCTACCCTAAGGATCTCCCGTCTATTTCTAACCTCATCCCCGACTCGCAATAAGACCAGAGTCAAAGTCGCGATCGCGACAAACGTGCAGCGTCGGGGGCTTTTAAGACGCCGGGACCTGGACCGGGGCGTGACGCGCAAATAATCAAAGCTTGATGAATATCCTGCCGGAGTAATGAGTTTTCCTAGGGACGGGTCCCCGGAACCGGCGCGCGAGAGGTCGCGAGAGTCGACGTCGGGGGGTGCCGGATAATTCCGGCATTTTTCATTACGACGCTCACGCGCGATTTGTTTAATCTCGGCTGTCTAACGAAGCCGATCGTCCCCGTGGATCCTTCGATCTTAATCCCATCGCGGATTACGACCCCGAATTTTCCCGGAATTAAGCCACGCTGCGCCATCGCAGCCGACTTTCCCGCTTCTTTCCCTTCGACCTACATTCCTCTCCTTTGTCGGTCCTTTGCAAGCACGGCGGAGTTAGGGTCGCGGAGAGAGACAGGTCCCGATCAATTTTTCAACAGAAATCGCCTGCCGGGGTGTGCTGCGAGGTTCTAACAATAATTGATTAAGAGCCGCGAGGGTTCGGAACTACTCATTTTTTCCTCCACCCTCGACACCAGCTTCACACTGCAGCACACGCACCCCTCTTCCCCTCGTGCCCAGCGACTCGATTGGAACAATTTTTATTACCGCGGAGGGTGTCGGGGTAAAAAGTGGAAAGTTTCGCGCGGAAACGCTCGCTGATTCTATGATTAATCGATATTGGAAGGATCGGATCGAGCGGCCATGTTAGATCGTCTCGGAATTCTTGGAAATTTTTGAAGCCCAAGAATCATGGGACGGACGATCAGTGTCGTTGTTAGTAGCGTTATTATTCGCTCTTGTTTAGGTATGATACGTAACCCTTTGTACTCGAAGATCTTTTCATTGTAACGAAATAGCAATTAGAAATACAAGCTTTTCTTATATTTTTGATCGATCCAGCTTATATGAGCTCGGTGATACGTTTGTGTTAAAATAAAGAAAGAAAATTTCTAGTTATTTTTGGTAAAATTATTGCCTCTCATTCGTCATTTGAGTTGTGGAATTGTTAAAACAAATGGCGACTGGGAGTGATCTCTAAAGTACGGAGGGTTAGGGAAGGGTAATTATATTTATCTTCCCCATTTATTTTCATCGTACTGTAAATATTGTTATAGTTAGTAGTTATATATATTTATTATTATTTATAATTTTATATACATTAACCCTTTGCACTCGAGAGGAGACTCTGGGTCACCATTTAATCAGAATCTAAAGATCGTTATTAATTAATATCTCGAATTTAAAATTGCCCAACGACGCGTGGATTGTGTAGGTAAAATAATTCTACGTCTTATTGTTAATTTCCGCTTCTTATTTACCGTTTTGAAAATATCGTCGACTTTATGGCGGAAAGTTTTCGAATTACTATGTTTCTGTAACGAAAAGATCGCCGAGTGCAAAGGGTTAATTTTGATCATAAGTATGCAGTTGTTCCTCGAAGTATAGAATTCTAGTTCTAGTAATTTCGGGAACTAATAACTAATTGTATGATTTTTAAGATCCCAATTTTTATATCTTTAGAATAAAATATGTAGGTTAGAGAAAAGGGTGCATTATGTTTAATTATGGTTCAGTTATTAAGTTATTGTACTTCGAGGTACAATTGCGTATTATTTTAGGAGAAATTATTTAGTGACTCCTTTATTTTCGCCTCCTTCGATCCAATATTTTTCCAAAATATCTTACTTCATCATTTATACGAAAAAATGAGTTGGAATCACCTCAAAAATCACCCTTGTATCACCCTAACCTATTGCAGTAAAAAATACATTGAAATCGTCCATAAATACAAGGTATCCCTATAACACATGTATAAGCATGCTTGTACACTTACATACAAGAAGAAATCCATGATTTTTCCTATTAAAGCCATAATGCTCAATTTTCCAAAAATTTAAAAATTCGTTTCTCCTGTGATTGGATGAGCATTGTGTGGTAATGGCTACATAAATTTTTAACCCTTTGCACTCGAGAGGTGAACTTCAGTCGCCATTTCATAAAATTTGGAAAATCGATATTAATTAATATATCAAATTTAACGTAATATAACAATGTGCGAGATATCGAAATCAAATAATTCCACAATTCTATTATCATACAATTCTTTATTTACTGCTCAGAAAAGTATCGTCAGCTTTTTATTAGAGAATCTTTGAATTCCTACTCTTCTTCAGGCAAAAAATCGTCGAGTGTAAAGGGTTAAATACAATATTTCTTCAATTTATTTCTCTCAGTAACCTCAACTTATTGCCAATTTAAAATATTAAATAATTTATTATTTCCGCAAATGGCACTGCCAATCAAATAGAATCCATCATGACAATTATACACCCCCTAAACTTCGCAAAGACGAACGAAGACATTTCCATTCGACATTCCCGGTGCACCTCCCTCCCCAATGACAGAAGAAAGCGTCCCGAAACGACAGATCGTAACTTAGTCACCAGTCGCGCCATACTGACCCGTTGAAAAATTTCCAAACTATCCCGTGAACGAATCCCGGCGTGAAACGAGTAGCCTGATTTCACCGAGGCTGTGGAAACAAGGCTCCTCCTCGGCTGGTTTATCCGTTTCGCAGCTACGTCCGCCTCTCTATTTTCCTTTCTGGCCGTCTGCCGCGTCACGGGCCCTGATTGATGCGTCGAAAGTCCCCGGTAAAAAGGCCGCTGCGTGCGAAGTAAGCGCTCCGCGAGCGTCCCGCCTTCGGTGTACACCGGTGAGTCGTTAAGTAGAAATTTGCTCTGCAGTGACATCAGAGGCGTGACATCTCCAACGCGTGGAAAAAGGTTGCGGCGGCGCCCATTATAGCGGCAAGCTGGCGGATACGCTACTCCATATGTCGCTACCAATATCGGCCGGTCATCGATCATTTCGAGCTTCTCCACTGAGTGCCACCCATCCGAGGCGGCCGATTTGGGACGGTCTGTAGACGCAACGATGCATGTCCGGCCGATCACCTCGTTTTTTCCCCTCCTCCTCTCTCTTTCGCCGCTTTTTCGTTTCCCCGTCTACGAAAGTTTCGGAGAAAAAGGCCAAGGGGTCGTGGAAAATTTGATAAGTTTCACAGCGACACGCTCCGCAAATGGATCGTCCGGTCGTGCAGGCGTTTCGAATCAGGCGACTTTTTGCCCGGTGAAAGGGCGCTTTCACGTAAATTAATCGAAACTGCGAAATGCCAGGCGTAATGCAAATTCTCCCGCTACCGGTTCCCTCTGCCGGAGGAAAACGGGGGGCAGGGACGAGGGGCGAAAAAAGGGACGGGCAGGTGAGAAGAGAGAGAAAGAGAGAGAGGGAGAGGGAGAAAGAACGGGAAAGAGGGATCGGGATCGGGTCGTATCTTAGGTTTTCGACGCGCCCGCCCGTGGACGCGGCAGAACGCGCGCGTAATTTCGCCGCGGTCGTGATAAATAGACTGGAGGCTTCATCGACCAGCGCGGAACATCGTAACAGGGTATCGCGTGTCTCCTTCGAGCTTGCCGTTTCGAGAAGGAGAAGCATCGTTCCCGTTGTACGCTGATCGTGTTTACTCTGCGCCGCCGGTATATATCGAGGGTCTGTTCGCGGTTGGAATGCTGATCGCTCCTCCTTCGGAGTCGTCTACCTGGGCCCGGCTGCGTACGTTCGGGCACGCACGTCTGATTTATGCGTTGTCGCGGCAAATTTATAGGTTCGCGGGAGAACCGAGTTATGAGAAGGAGCATCTCGTCGCTCCTCGTCCCTAAGAAGCGGCAGAAACGCGTGGAAAAGTCGAAAAGTCATCGGCTCAGCAGCAGAGGGGAGAGAGGTCAGGCCTCTTAGTATGCGCTCCCATGCTCCCAGCATTTCCATTAACTCCGTGGCTCACTGGCTGCGCTGCCTGGGCCCGCTCTCTGTATCGTCGTACACGTATAAAGGATGCCAGCGATGGATGCCTTCTTCTGTCTTAGCCCGCTGGCCACATTATCGCGTTACGTGCCCATTAATGTAACGAGTTGGACAAACTTAACGCCGCTTTCGTAATCCTTCTTCTGGCGTGCCTTTGTTTTACGACACGGTGGGTCGTGAGTCGAGAGAGGGAGACTTGCTTGGAATTTTGGTCTCCATGGTGACCCGTGGGTTGTGTACCGGTTCACGGAGTCCGGGCCCAGTTGTGGGGTTTTAGAGTCGATTAAAACTACGACACGGAGTATAAGATGTGAGAAGAATTTTTGGAGGCTTAAAAGCTTTGGACAAAATTCTTTAACAGTTTATTAATTAACGAATAATGACATTGCGCGACCGAAAAGAGTAAAATTCGACTGCTTTGGTATCGGAATTTTGAAAGATTCGAAAAGGGAGATGGATAGATTCAACGTCGGAATCTATCTAACCTCAGATTAGTTTGATAGAGTTTAGCTCTAAAGCTCATATTGTTTTCCGACCTAACCTATAAGAAGTAATCGCTTTGAAGTAGTCACTCGCGAATTTTTTTATAGCTTGTCAACGCTGTCATCTATTTAGGCTAATAGTAGTCGGGACAATTAGATGGCGGGGGAACGAAAGCCATTGCTCACCGCAGTTAGTAATCCTGCAAACTTCCGTACTGAGATCCAAGAATATTAAAAATTGTGCGTCATTTAAAGTTAAATAATTCGGTCAAATGCTATAATTGTGCAACCTCCCCTTATCATAACTTTGGAAGATCGTTCTCATCATTTCCGCGCAAAGTCCCTGAAGATAACTGGTATCCAAGAATATTACAAATATATCGCGCACCATTTAAAGTTAAATAATTTACAACTACGCATACGATTTCCCCGATTCCTTAACAGGTTATTTAAAAAATTCCTATACCAAACGCTATAATTGTGCAACCTCCCCTTTTCATAGCCTCGAAAGATCGTTGTCCTTGAAGAATACCGAAAGATTATTGGTATCCAAAACTTAAAAAAATTCCTCGACCAAACGCTATAATTGTGCAACCTCCGTTTTCATAGCCTCGAAAGATCGTTGTCCTTGAAGAATACCGAAAGATTATTGGTATCCAAAAATATTAAAAGTACATCTTGCACCATTGAAAATTAAATAATTTTCTAACCACGCATACGATTTCCTTAGATTCCTCCGATTCCTTAACAGGTTACTTAAAAAATTCCTCGACCAAACGCTATAATTGTGCAACCTCCGTTTTCATAGCCTCGAAAGATCGTTGTCCTTGAAGAATACCGAAAGATTATTGGTATCCAAAAATATTAAAAATATATCGTGTACTATTCGAACTTAAATAATTTTCTAAGCATGCATACGATTTCCTTAGATTCCTCCGGTTCCTTAACACGTTACTTCAAAAATTCCTCGTTCAAACGCTATAACTGTATTGTGCAACTACCACTTATCATACTCCCGGAAAATCGTCTCACCGTCTTCGCGAAAAATCCATAAAGAAACCGAAAGATTATTGGTATCCAAAAATATTAAAAATGCATAGTGTACCATTTAAAATTAAATAATTTTCTAACCACGCATACGATTTCCTTAGATTCCTCCGATTCCTTAACAGGTTACTTAAAAAATTCCTCGACCAAACGCTATAATTGTGCAACCTCCCCTTTTCAAATCCCGGAAGATCGTTGTCCCTGAAGAATACCGAAAGATTATCGGTATACAAAAATATTAAACATACATCGTCCACCGTTCAAAATTAAATAATTTATAACCGTGCATACGATTTCTTTAAATTCCTTCGATTCCTTAACAGGTTACTTCAAAAATTCCCAGTCCAAACGCTATTACTGTATTGTACAACCACCCCTGTACCATACTCCCGGAAGATCGTCTCACCATTTTCGCGAAAAATCCATAAAGAAACCGAAAGATTATTGGTATCCAAGAATATTAAAAATGCATAGTGTACCATTTAAAATTAAATAATTTTCTAACCACGCATACGATTTCCTTAAATTCCTCTGATTTCTTAACCCGTTACTTAAAAAATTCCTCGACCAAACGCTATAATTGTGCAATCTCCCCTTTTCAAATCCCGGAAGATCGTTGTCCCTGAAGAATACCGAAAGATTATCGGTATCCAAAAATATTAAACATACATCGTCCACCGTTCAAAATTAAATAATTTATAACCGTGCATACGATTTCTTTAAATTCCTTCGATTCCTTAACAGGTTACTTCAAAAATTCCCAGTCCAAACGCTATTACTGTATTGTACAACCACCCCTGTACCATACTCCCGGAAGATCGTCTCACCATTTTCGCGAAAAATCCGTAAAGAAACCGAAAGATTATTGGTATCCAAAAATATTAAAAATACATAGTGTACCATTTAAAATTAAATAATTTTCTAACCACGCATACGATTTCCTTAAATTCCTCCGATTCCTTAACAGGTTACTTCAAAAATTCCTCGACCAAACGGTTCCAATAACTGTATTGTACAACCAACCCCTATATCATACCCCCGGAAGATCGTCTCACCGTTTTCGCGAAAATTCCGCGAAGAAACAGGAAACGAACGTGAGATAAAACCGCGGCCACTTTCCGATTCGCTTCCTAATTATCCATCCTGTTCCCGACGAAGTTCCGCGACGAGCTACACGGTGTACTGAGGTTGGGTGGGTATAAAATCAGCAACGTGTGCGGCGAACATCCGTGAAGAAGGTGGAACGCGGGATGAAGTCGTAAAGCAGAACGAGGGTAAAAGTGCTGGGAGCAGGAGAGAGAGTGTATAACGCAGGATCGTCGCACGCCTACCCTTGGTCGGAGGTGTGGAAACGACCCGAAGTCGTTTTCCCGCCGGCTCTCTGCCATATACGCGGTCGCCATTTCACGTATGCGCGCACGTTAGGGGCTGGCGTGCGTGTGAAAATTCATGACGGCCGGAGAAAGTTCGAGGGGACCAAGTAAATGGAAAAAATCCATTACGCGGTTTTATTCAGCCCCGTCACGATATCGAACTACCACTTTTTAATTATATTTCTGCCTGCACACGCGCGCCTCCACGCGTTTCCCTCCCATGGGAGTCCTTCAACGGGAATTTTTACTTCCGTTACCGGGACCGTTTGCTCAAATGTCTCCCGTCTTCTCCATTTTAGATCATTCTTCCTCTTGGATTCACTGAATCTAATTACACGCTTGTCCACGTCTTTATTATCTTTCTTCTTCATTTTTCTCCATCTTTTCGGTTTTCTTTAGTGTTGTTGATTTTCAAGGTTTCGAAAAACTTCAGTGGCCTATTACCACGAAATTTTGATTAAACGCCCTGTCTTCTTTATTTTAAATCATTCTTCCTCTTGGATTCACTGAATCTAATTACACGTTTGTCCACGTCTTTATTATATTTCTTCTTCATTTTTCTCCATCTTTTTGGTTTTCTTTAGTCTTGTTGATTTTCAAGGTTTCGAAAAACTTCAGTGGCCTATTACCACGAAATTTTGATTAAACGCCCTGTCTTCTTTATTTTAGATCATTCTTCCTCTTGGATTCACTGAATCTAATTACACGCTTGTCCACGTCCTCTTTATTATTTTTGTTCTCCATTTTTCTCGAACTTTTTGGTTCTCTTTAATGTCGTCGTTGATTTTCAAAGTTTCGAAAGGTTTCTGTGGTCCATCATGGCGAAATTTTGATGAAACGCCCTGTCTTCTTTATTTTAGATCATTTTTTCTCTTCGATTCGCTGAATCTAATTATACCCTTATCCACGTCCTCTTTATTATTTCCTTTTCTTCATTTTTCTTTATTTTTTCGGTTTTCTTTAGTGTTGTTGATTTTTGAAATTTCAAAAGGCCTCAGTGGCCTATTACCACAAAATTTTGATGAATCGCCCTGTCTTCTTTATGTTAGATCATTCTTGATCTTGGAATCACTGAATTTAATTAGACCCTTCTCCACGTCCTCTTTATTATTTTTGTTCTCCATTTTTTTCGAACTTTTTGGTTCTCGTTAGTGTCGTCGTTGATTTTTAAAGTTTCGAAAGGTTTCAGTGGTCCATCATGGCGAAATTTTCATGAAACGCCCTGTCTTCTGTATTTTAGATCATTCTTCCTCTTGGATTCACTGAATCTAATTACACGCTTGCCCACGTCTTTATTATCTTTCTTCTTCATTTTTCTCCATCTTTTCGGTTTTCTTTAGTGTTGTTGATTTTCAAGGTTTCGAAAAACTTCAGTGGCCTATTACCACGAAATTTTGATTAAACGCCCTGTCTTCTTTATTTTAGATCATTCTTCCTCTTGGATTCACTGAATCTAATTACACGCTTGTCCACGTCCTCTTTATTATTTTTGTTCTCCATTTTTCTCGAACTTTTTGGTTCTCTTTAATGTCGTCGTTGATTTTCAAAGTTTCGAAAGGTTTCTGTGGTCCATCATGGCGAAATTTTGATGAAACGCCCTGTCTTCTTTATTTTAGATCATTTTTTCTCTTCGATTCGCTGAATCTAATTATACCCTTATCCACGTCCACTTTATTATTTCCTTTTCTTCATTTTTCTTTATTTTTTCGGTTTTCTTTAGTGTTCTTGATTTTTGAAATTTCAAAAGGCCTCAGTGGCCTATTACCACGAAATTTTGATGAAACGCCCTGTCTTCTTTATTTTAGATCATTCTTCCTCTTGGAATCACTGAATTTAATTAGACCCTTCTCCACGTCCACTTTATTATTTTTGTTCTCCATATTTCTCGAACTTTTTGGTTCTCGTTAGTGTTGTCGTTGATTTTCAAAATTTGGAAAGATTTCAATTGTCCATCACGGCGAAATTTTGATGAAACACCAAGATCTTCTATGTTTTAGATCATTTTTTCTCTTCGATTCGCTGAATCTAATTACACCCTTATCCACGTCCTCTTTATTATTTCCTTTTCTTCATTTTTCTCTATTTTCTCGGTTCTCTTTAGTGTCGCCGTCGATTTTTGAAATTTCGAAAGCCTTCAGTGACGTTCGCTATCACAGCGAATTTCGGAGATGAGGATGGAGCGGAGAAATACACCCTAAATTTATTTGCCTAGATTCAGGAATTTTTAAATCAAAATTTGATCGACCTGCAAACGCTTATTTATATACGAGCACAAAAGTGAAATAAGAAAGATAGATTCAACATGACTGTCTTGAATCAAAAATCCTAGCTTTAATAATTTACTATTTTCCAAGCTATTAATTATTTAGGAAAAACATTTAGGAATACCCATAGTTAAGAACTGTCAAAATGGGCGAAAAATATTTGCACCTAATGAAGAAAAGTACTATATATTAGTATTATACCGCGAATATTCTTACAACAGTGATGACAAATTTTTTGAGCTCGGGGTGCCAAAATTCATAAGAAACCTAACCTTAACTGTGGTTACATCTACTTTGTCACTCCCTACAGCATTGAGTTTCTTTTTTCCTTTTTTATTCTTCCTTCTTTTAGTTTCCACTATACATCGGTATATCCCTGTATATTACGCGTTAATGTATATTGCAAAAGGCAGATTTTACGACAGGAAGCGTCGCACGTGGTAAAATCCTTGGTTTGCACAGAGCTGAGCGTAATCGGAAAAGGTGGAGGGGGGGAAAGGAATGGCGGGAAAAGAAATTCATCGAATTTCGCTGGAAAGGCTGCACTCGTAACCGGCGACCTCGTTGTTGTTTTCAACGCGAGCTTTCGTTTTCCTTCCGCCTCGTTGAGCAACCACGACCCTATCCCTCTTAACCGGCAACGGAAAATGTCGAAGCTGTTTCGTCCTGCATAATCGTGTCACGTCGAGTAGAAGATAAATCGTCTTTCCGTTGTCCTCCTGCGTCATTCTTCGCAATTAAACGTCGATGAAAAATAGTTCCCGCTTCTTGCACGAGGCATGGCCGTGAGTGCGCGAGTAAAACCGAGGGGCAAGGGAGCCATTGAGACTTTGAAACTTTCGATCCTCGGACAGGGGACGAGATTTATTTCGCTGGCCAGATTTGGGTCGAATCGATTACTGTTACAAAAATTCGCGAACTTTTGGGTAGACTGTAGTCGATATTGAAGGGTACAGTGTATGGCACGTACAAGGAAAATGGAAGTAATATTTCCGTCTCATTAGGAGCAAATATTTCTCTCCTATTTTGACAGTTCAGATCACTGTTTATTCGTCGAAACGTCTATTTCGGTCTCAGAGAAAGCTTCACCGAGCAGGGTTTAAACGTTTCTTGCAAACAATGTCGCTTCACTGGTAGAAACAAGGAAATGGAAGCGGAGGGCACCGAGGAGGATGATTTATCGCGGAACCTATGCGAAATGCAATACGCGGTCGAACGCGAGCACCGGAATACGATCTTTCACAGAGATCAAATATTTTCGTAATTAGCCCTCTCCCGAGCGCGACCGACCCCCTTCCCCATCCGCCCCTGCCGTGCTACCGTTGCAATTGATTTAATAAAGAGTCACCTTGCGTCCATTTCTGCGATCACGCGCAAATTGGATGGATGGTTATTGCAGCCCTCCGCTTTCGAGCTGCCGTTTTCGAAATACGATTGGATATTAATAAAATAACTCCGATACGATCGCGGGCGAAATTAATCGCGGCCATGGTCCACCGTTTCTTGTCTGCCGCGAAAGGAATGGAAAGAAAGCGCGCGAGAATCGTAAGAAATCCAATTTAACCACCTGTTTCTAATTAAATTTCCTATTTATTTAATCACGCGTGTAATACTTATCGAAATAATATAAATTACGAAACGGGAAAATCAGTGGCGATGAAAATGATTATTTTAGAGGTTAGAAATGCTCATAGAAATGACGCAGTGATTAGTATAAACGGAGAATTTATTACGAAGGAAAATACAATGAGTGAAGCTCGTGTCAAGAAGATTGTAAACAGGAATAAGAAATCGATACAATAAGGGAATACAAAATAAATGGCACACGGAACACTGTATATAGTAATTACTTCATTATAAACAAGAATAACAATCTGAAATAAATGATCAATGAATTGGATGATTAAATCTATCATACAAACCTGCAAAATTTGAATTAAATCAATAACGCGAAGGACTTGCATTCTACTTGTGAGTGATCGAGAAAGAAAGCCTGTGTATGAAAAGAGAGAATGTTAGATTTTAAGTAAGGGTGCAAGGGCACGGGCAAGTCAGAATGCGTGTACTCTGCGTTGCAGGAAAGAAGTCATCTGAGAAACTTGTAGGACCGAATCTCAGCCAGTCCAACTATTCTACCATCATGGCAGAAGTAGAGTAAAACGCTTCCCTTATTGGTAGAACTGATCCCTTCCTATTAGCCCGGTCATAGAACACCATGTGACAAAGAAAGCGAACAAAGCAACGAGACAAAGTGAGACAGACGCAAAAATAGATGCAAGAGCGTAGACTCATTCCAAAGCGTAGTAGTGTTTCCAATTCATTGTAAGTTAACTCTGAGATAACATTTCTTTCGCGGATATCTTACGCCTATGTTAACGTATCACGTTATCGAACTTGGAGATAGTAGTTTTGGGAGTGTCATAGAAGAGTGGGTATTACTAACGAGAGTATAGGCGGTGCATGTGGAATACCCCTCTTGCCCCGCAACCGAACGAGATGACTTCTTTCCTGCAACGCACAGTAGTCGAGACGTAGTGAGTAGAGAATTTTTGAGAATTAGCGTAATATTTTAATTTAAATAAATCTGTTTTGTTATTAACTCTTTCACTGCTACGGGCGACCATAGTCGCTCTTCATAGAATATCGTATATCCACGTATTGTATATACGACGAGCATTTGCAGTTATTGCACATTAACTATCTTACTATGGACATGCAGTGTCAGCATTTTGTTTCGCATTATTTGTTTATTACGGTCCTCGATACCCAGCAAACCAAATGCCTCTGACGATCGGTCTCGCGCACTGTGCACAGTTTCGTCGCGGTGGCTCCTTCTGCGGGAGTACTGTAGCGGCTCCTTCTGCGGGGTACTGCGGCGGAGAGTCCGCCCGTAGCGAAAGGGTTAGAGAGGAGTCGTTGTTTATTAGACGCGCAGATCTCTGTCTGCGTAGAATTAATCCAGCAATAATCCCACAGTATTAAAGGCCTAAACTGTGTCTAACCTATAAGTCGAATAGACTAATTTTCCTTTAAGACGCTAAAACGAAGGACGTTTCTTCGGAGCCACTTACGCGACATCGTGAGCAAACGCTGTCGGCCATTTGCACGCGAGATGTCGCTAATTGTACGTGCCAATGGCCGCGAGACCATTGAGAAAGCAAACTGCGAGAGTGTACTCGGCATCTCGCAATCCTGATTCGCCATTTCTGCAGCAAAGCGTCTCTCGATCCTCGCGCGCATACCTAAACGTCTGTCAGATGCGAGTTCAGCAGCCTTTCGATAGCCACGTGTCGCGACACATCCTGCATCTCGGAAGGGAAATTCGCTGGACGTGTTCCGACGGATTCGCAGGATGTTCGATCGGCACAACAAGTGCCTCTTCCTTTTTCCCGCGTTCTTCGTCTTCTCAACCGTTCCCTCCGCGATTCCTTTGAACCTGCTCGCTCCCACCGACAGCCATCCCTGCCTCCCTCCAGTTTGCTAAGAAGTTTGGCAATTTGTAAGCCAGCGTCGTCCACGGGGATCGAGGATGTACGCACGTGCTATGTGGCCGTGCACACGCTTCCGTGTATGTACGCCGGTCATGCATATATGCATGACACATAATATACATACATATATGCATAAGCGGCAGGACCGGGCTGAGCACGAGGAAGGAGAATCACTTCGGGCAGGACGACGCAGGATCCTTTGAAACTTGGCTGCCGCGCTCGCTCCGACAGCCGCGTTTGTTTCAATCGGGCTTTCAGCCGCCACTGTACCGCGCTTTTCCTTTTCATAAACAGCGGACTGCTCGCGACGAGGATCGAGAGAAGCATCGAGAGGTCTGCGGTAATCCTTAAACCCGTAACTCTTTCGGAACAAAGTATTTTGTTGGATGAGATTCCCCGATGACTGAACACCCTGTGCTCGCGGCAGGGGTGAACGTTGCTTCTATTTGCTAAAAGGTTTCCGTCTCTCGCACACCGAAGATCTTGTTTTGCGTCGTTAGACAGCGCTGGATCGCATGTGCAAACGGGATTAGTTTCTCGCCGAGAGCAAGTGGGGGAAAAATGCAAGTGTTCTCGTTTAACGTTCGAACCGCCTTTCTGGAAATTTTGGGGGAAATTTGAGGGGTGAAATATATTTTGAACGATTGTATTTTGCGGTGGAGAAATATTTGAAAGTGAAGAGGGGGAAGTGGAAAGTGGAGCTGTCGATGTTTCACGTTTGGAGAACTCCTTGTAGAACAAAAAATTTTTGAAGAAGTTAAGTAGGTGAAACAGGTATTTGGAGTATTGTATTTTGCGGTGAAGAAATATTTGTAAGTGGAGAGGGGGAAATGAGAAGTGGAATTGTCGATGTTTGACGTTTGCAGAATTTTTTGTGGAATTTGGAGAAAATTTTTGAAGGAATTTTTTGGGAAATTAAGTAGATGAAACAGGTATTTGGAGTATTATATTTACTAGAAGAAAAATATTGGAAGAATAAAGGGCAGTTTATATTTAACGTTTTACGAAGTCTTTTATTTAGAGAATAATTCGAAGAAATTAAAGTAGTGAAATGTACTTGGAATATTAGATCTAGTGATGGAAAAATATTTAGAAGAAGAAGGGAAATGGGGCTGTCGATGTTTAACGTTTAAAGAATTTTTTTGTGGAACAATTCGGAGAAATCAATTAGACGAAATGAATTGAGAATATTATAATATACTTACTGATGGAAAAATATTTAAAGAGAGGAAGAAAATTGGATTGTCAATATTCAACTTTTTAATTTAATTTTGTATAGATCAGTTCAGAGAAATTACAGGGGTGGGATGTATCTGGAATATTAAATTTAACAGTGGAAAAATGATTCGAAAATGAAGGAAAGAAGGACTGTAATTGTTATACCTCAATTTGGAAAAATTAAACAGGTAAAATCTATTTGGAATATTAAATCTAATAGTAACAAAATAATTAAAAAATAAAAGAAAAAAGAACTGTAAATGTTTAACGTTTAACAAATTTTTATACCCCAATTAGGGAAAATTAAACAAATAAAATGTATTTGGAATATTAAATTTAACACTGAAAAATAATAAAGAAGGGAAGAAGAAAGGATCGTGATGTTTAACGTTTAGCGAATTTTTTTGCAGAACGGTCCGCAGAAATTAAGGAGGCGAAATGTATCGGGGAGGTTATTTTAACATTGGAAAAATATAAAAGGGAGGAAGGAGAAGGGAGAAGCTGAAAAGATGGGAAAACATGAGCGACGCGAGCTTATTTACGGAACAGTCTGCCCGGCGCCAGGGTTTTTGCAAAATTAATTTCTGTCGCGTCAAGTACATATTTTCTCCGCGGGCGGACCGTCGGGAGAAAACAATTTGCGATTGATTCCGCTGCGATTGTCAAAGGGTGCCCTCGCGAAATACAAGCCGTGATCATTTAGGTGAAATACAAGCCGGAAACCACGCGAGCTGGGACCTCGCGTTAATCCTCGCTCTTTCTCCGCCCGCCATTTTCTTTCCGCGGTCCCCCTTCCGTTAGATCGTTCTTGCTCGTTTGGCAGCCAAGTATTTCGCATACCTTTCCTATAATTCGAAATAAAATCGCAATATTATTGTAGGAATGTTGGGTAGGCAACAGAATAAACAGTAATGTAAATATAAAAATGATTGTAGCATGGCTAAAGCAGCGTTGGTATAATTGTTGATGCTTCCTTCTCAGTATGCCGAATCCTTACGGGATACTGAGCACTCGGAGTGTGCAATAAGTCGTAGTTTGCCTTGTATATACATTGTTGGATGACTAACGATTCGTTGATCCTTAGACACTAGAAGGACCTGGCTGATAAACGCAGACCTATTTCAGAGTCCAAAAACAACTGACTCATTCCCACTTTCACTAAGAACCAATGGTCATCTTCACCCCCCCAAAAACTAATATTATATAAACGTCCATAAAATTTGCTAAAGTTCAGTTTCAACACAGTTCCAGTACAGTTTTCAGTTCAGTAGTCAGTTCAGTCAGTTCCAGTTTCAATTTCTGTTTTGTTTTTTTCCTCTCCGCCGACTTGTATTTTTCCAACGTAGTCTTGTTGCTAGAACCCGTGTTGTATATTGAAATCCGGGTTCCAACGATACTTTATTGCACGATTTGATGAGTGATTTGTATTGTATCGTCTTCGCCTTCTGCCGTTTTACGTCTTGTCTTCCGTCTTACCTCTTCGACTTCTCGTTTTGTCGCCCAACTACCGTCTCGATGTGTCCTGTTTCACGTCCAAAAACCATCTGACGTTTCCTATCTGACTTCTCTAAACCGTCTCACTCTTCGTCTCTTACTTCTGACTGTCATCTGTCTTGTCTAGTCTAGGTTTGCGCTGATTGGTGGAAAGTGATTGTAGGTGAAGGAAGAAATAGAGTTTTTGATTGGACAAGGAGTTTTAGCAGGACTTTGGTTTAGGAGAGGGAAACTGTCAGGGAAGTTTCTCTTTAGTATTGTTTAGTTTTAAGATTTATAGGTACGTCTGTTTAGCGTTTCGGCGTTTCGGTTCCTTCCCTACATTATTTCCAAATAATCGCTATTTATTGCGGGAAAATGTCCCTCTGGTGATAAATACAGTAGGATCTAGATTAGATCATTTATCAGCTGAGTATTTCGAGCGTGTCACGACAAATGAACGAACGGTAGACAGCGGATAACCGGGATCCTGCGGAAACGATTTTCGATCAAGTTTTCTAGAACGCCGCCATGTTGATTGATATAATCAGGCGAGCTGTGGCGTCGCGTCGCAGCAAAATGCGCAATATAAGAGGAAGATGATTCCGTGTTAATTACACGTTCGCCGATTAAATGATACACCTCCTGTGGCTCGTTTCGTGGAAGCAATATAATTGGACACGTTAGGACGGCGTGTCCTGGAATCTTTCGCTCCTCACTGACCCCATTCGAGGAGTAATAAAGAGATAGCCCACTCTAGATCCCCTATCGGCTCTTTCTCTAGGCCACTCGAGTCCACGTGGTGTTTCGCCTCTGTCAGAGCTTTCTCTGGATCATTAGAGTCCCCGTTAATGTATTACGATCGTTCGTCAGAGTCTTCCTAGCATTACCGAGGTCTTCGTGGGATTCGATCGTTCGTCGGAACTTTCTCTGGAGCGCCGGGGTCGTCGTGGAACTGCGGTGGTTCTCAGAAGCTTCTCGGGATCACAGAGGTCGTCATGGTGTCGCGATCATTCGTCGAGGTCTTCTCTGGGTCACCGACGTTGGCAGGGTAGTTTGAAAATTCGATAAGGTCAATTTGGACATGTCTCTAGAGCTATCGCGGCTTTACGATAGTTCGTCAGAGTCTCCTCTGCATTGTCGAGGTCTTCGTGCTATTCGATCGTTCATCGGAACTTTCTCTGGATCACTGGCGGTCGTCCTAGTGTCATGATCATTCACCTAGGCCTTCTCTGGGTCATGCACGCTGAGAGTGTACTCTGAAAATTGGGCAAGATAGATTTGGACATGTCTCTACAGCTATCGTTGCTGTACATCCGTCCATTAGAGGCTTCTGAGCACCGTCGCAATCTTCGTGGTCTTCAATCGTTCATCGGAACTTTCTTTGGATCACTGGAGTCATCGTAGTGTCGTAATTATTCGTCTAGGTCTTCTGTAGATCATCAACACTGTCAGAGTACTCTGAAAATTGGACAAGGTTGATTTGGACGTGTCTCTAGAGCTATGGTGACTATACGATCGTTCATTAGAGACTTCTGAGCACCGCCGCAATCTTCATGGTCTTCAATCGTTCATCGTAACTTTCTCTAAATCACCGGGGTCTTCATAGTGTCGCTATCATTCCATGAAGCCTTCTCTGGGTCACTAACGCTGGTAGGACACTTTGAAAATTCAACAAGATCGACTTGGACATGTCTCTAGATCTACCGTAGCTTCATGATAATTTGTCAGAGTCTTCTCTGCATTGTCGAGGTCTTCGTGCTATTCGATCGTTCATCGGAACTTTCTCTGGATCACTGGCGGTCGTCCTAGTGTCATGAACATTCACCTAGGCCTTCTCTGGGTCATGCACGCTGAGAGTGTACTCTGAAAATTGGGCAAGATAGATTTGGACATGTCTCTACAGCTATCGTTGCTGTACATCCGTCCATTAGAGGCTTCTGAGCACCGTCGCAATCTTCGTGGTCTTCAATCGTTCATCGGAACTTTCTTTGGATCACTGGGGTCATCGTAGTGTCGTAATTATTCGTCTAGGTCTTCTGTGGGTCATCAACACTGTCAGAGTACTCTGAAAATTGGACAAGGTTGATTTGGACGTGTCTCTAGAGCTATGGTGACTATACGATCGTTCATTAGAGACTTCTGAGCACCGCCGCAATCTTCATGGTCTTCAATCGTTCATCGTAACTTTCTCTAAATCACCGGGGTCTTCATAGTGTCGCTATCATTCCATGAAGCCTTCTCTGGGTCACTAACGCTGGTAGGACACTTTGAAAATTCAACAAGATCGACTTGGACATGTCTCTAGATCTACCGTAGCTTCATGATAATTCGTCAGAGTATTCTCTGCATTGTCGAGGTCTTCGTGCTATTCGATCGTTCATCGGAACTTTCTCTGGATCACTGGCGGTCGTCCTAGTGTCATGATCATTCACCTAGGCCTTCTCTGGGTCATGCACGCTGAGAGTGTACTCTGAAAATTGGGCAAGATAGATTTGGACATGTCTCTACAGCTATCGTTGCTGTACATCCGTCCATTAGAGGCTTCTGAGCACCGTCGCAATCTTCGTGGTCTTCAATCGTTCATCGGAACTTTCTTTGGATCACTGGGGTCATCGTAGTGTCGTAATTATTCGTCTAGGTCTTCTGTGGGTCATCAACACTGTCAGAGTACTCTGAAAATTGGACAAGGTTGATTTGGACGTGTCTCTAGAGCTATGGTGACTATACGATTGTTCATTAGAGACTTCTGAGCACCGCCGCAATCTTCATGGTCTTCAATCGTTCATCGTAACTTTCTCTAAATCACCGGGGTCTTCATAGTGTCGCTATCATTCCATGAAGCCTTCTCTGGGTCACTAACGCTGGTAGGACACTTTGAAAATTCAACAAGATCGACTTGGACATGTCTCTAGATCTACCGTAGCTTCATGATAATTTGTCAGAGTCTTCTCTGCATTGTCGAGGTCTTCGTGCTATTCGATCGTTCATCGGAACTTTCTCTGGATCACTGGCGGTCGTCCTAGTGTCATGATCATTCACCTAGGCCTTCTCTGGGTCATGCACGCTGAGAGTGTACTCTGAAAATTGGGCAAGATAGATTTGGACATGTCTCTACAGCTATCGTTGCTGTACATCCGTCCATTAGAGGCTTCTGAGCACCGTCGCAATCTTCGTGGTCTTCAATCGTTCATCGGAACTTTCTTTGGATCACTGGGGTCATCGTAGTGTCGTAATTATTCGTCTAGGTCTTCTGTGGGTCATCAACACTGTCAGAGTACTCTGAAAATTGGACAAGGTTGATTTGGACGTGTCTCTAGAGCTATGGTGACTATACGATTGTTCATTAGAGACTTCTGAGCACCGCCGCAATCTTCATGGTCTTCAATCGTTCATCGTAACTTTCTCTAAATCACCGGGGTCTTCATAGTGTCGCTATCATTCCATGAAGCCTTCTCTGGGTCACTAACGCTGGTAGGACACTTTGAAAATTCAACAAGATCGACTTGGACATGTCTCTAGATCTA